>NC_087191.1:4389466-4439466 GCF_035594125.1 Scylla paramamosain
ATAATTTTCTCCCTGCTTTAGCTTCTTGTGAACTATAATGTTGAAAAAAAATATATATTTCCTCGCCCGTACATGATTATGTAAAGAGATGATACAAGAAGCGCACTAACACACACACACACACACACACACACACTACTGAAAATGCCTTTAATTAATAACAATCCCGACATGGTAAAATTAAGATAGAGAATTAGATAGCGAGTCAGGTATCAGACGGACAGGCGATAAAGATGAATGGAGACGACCAAAATAACTGAATAATGTTAGGGGAGATCTCTCTTCAGTATTGGGGATGTGTTTCTGCTGCCGATGATAATATAAATGATAACATAAATGATAATAATAATAACAATAATAATAATAATAATAATAATAATAATAATAATAATAATAATAATAATAATGATAATAATAATAATAATAATAATAATAATAATAATAATAATAATAATAATAATAATAACAATAATAATAATAATAACAACGATTTTACTTAATTTAGTTTAATTATAAATGACATTAGTGACTGCCCTCATATGTGCATGTGTATTCAATTTACTTCTAAAACAAAGGTCTCGTTTAGCTAACAAGAAGAGAATTAAGTTTTCCTTTTGTTTTCTGATTTAATTATCTTATTTATTTATTTACTTACTTATCCATTAGATTATATGCATATTTAATTTTGTCTTGGGGGTACCGGAGTACATAAAGTGGTTCCACGCGTGCTTGAGAACAAAGGAGTCCTGAGGCTCTCGGACTTTTGGTCACGGTTCGAGGTTGGCAAGGGCAACCACTCGGGTTAAGGATTCCCAATGCCAAAACCGAAATCCTTTGTCAGGAGCTCCGCACCGGTATAATCCTGATCAAATACTGATAAAAAGACAAACCCTTTAAATGTCTATTTTCAATCTGTACTGCGAAAAAATCGTTTGATGCAAATCTAGTCTTGATTTGTAGTGGCACTATATCCTACACAAGGACAAGTTTAGCATAGTAATGTTGCTGAGGATACGCTAACACGGTAGAAGTGTCACTGTTTGCTGTTTAATTATTTGTTTATTTTATTTTATTTTATTTTATTTTATTATTATCGTTTTGTTTTTGTTTTTGCTCTTATTGGGCCAAGGATGGGTTTTCTTTTCAGATGTGCTGCTAACTGACTTTACTCCTAGTAAAACATACCCCTATTTGTAAGATATACTAATCTGCAGCGTGATGTCAGGCCTCTGGTAACTATTTGCTTCCTAGACATTAATTTATGCGTATAGTGATATATATATATATATATATATATATATATATATATATATATATATATATATATATATATATATATATATATATATATATATATATATATATATATATATATATATATATATATATATATATATATATATATATATATATTCAATCTGTGTATATGTTTTTTGAACTATTTTATCATGATGCTTTAAAATATAGCATATTGTAATTTATTACAAATTAAAGAAAAATAATAGTACCTTAATTTTTGAAATGCGATAATGAATGTCTGACCGTAGCCTAGCAACAGCCACAAAGTGACCAGAGATGAGATGCTAAACAGTTCAGATAAGTTCAGAATGTGTGAATAGACCGTCAAGAAAAAAAAAAAAAAAAGACTAAAAAGGGAAGTGGGTAAGTGTTGAATTAAATCAAAGGAGAGAGAAAAAAAAGACAATGAAATGAAATTAATAGTCTGCCTAAGTGTACGCATGTTGTTACCAAGGTTTTTTTTTTTTTCTACTATGGTTTTCAGATGCTGTGTTACATTTATTTTTCTCCGGTAACAACTCGATAACAAACTGATGAGTTGGGTTCAAATTTTGAAAGAGTTTGTTTCAGACACTGGTAATTTTCGTCACATATGTCAAGTACAACAATTTATTTTTTCAGGTTATTTATATTAGGCAATGTGAACATTGAGCACGTTCTATTGAGTGTCAATACAAAATCACTTTGATATGATATTGAGTATATGGAAAGAAAACATTATTGAATGTATTCAATTCAGAATCGAGTATATAAATTATGTGAATCAGGAAAAAAATATTATACGTCTAACTAGCTAAATTGATGAAAATTGAATATATTTGCATCATTGTTGTTTATTGGACCAAGCAATGAACATAACTCGTATAACCCTATTGTCTGCGGCACGGGTCGAAATCTAGCAGCCGTCGCTGATTTTTCTCAAATAAAACAAAAGAGTTTTAGAAAAATTAATCTTAATGTATCAACCTAAATGTGATAAGGAACGAGTATGTAAAATAAATGAATAAAAAAAATGGAAAAAAAAAATCGGTCTAATCTATATTTTATATTTTTCTTTGGATCGCCCACAAAACAATATGAAATCCGACGAAAATCACTGAACAATGAGTTCATTGATGACGGCCACCTCTTTCTCAGCCGTACGATAAATTTCCGTGTACACGTGTGTGTGTGTTGATATATTTTTAGTGTAGTTATCACTCTCTTTATTGCAGTATTTCATGTAAAATGTAAGAATATATGTGACTCGTAAGTGAGAGACAAGAGAGTAGGTATCGCTGATCGGCCGATCTCGTGGCAGGCAGTGTGATAGTGTTTGGGTATGTGTTCTACTTTTTTTCCTGCATCATCTCACGATGAAACTATAAAGAAACTGCAAGTATTAAGTGCAACAGCTCAGTTCGATTCTGTGTTGACACGATATGTGAAATTCAAAACTACCAAACGTCGCGCTAATTTCCCCTGATATGAAAAGCGGTTATATGGAGCACTTTCCAGACGAGAGGTATAATAATATTTTCAAAAGGTGCTAAGTCTCTCTCTCTCTCTCTCTCTCTCTCTCTCTCTCTCTCTCTCTCTCTCTCTCTCTCTCTCTCTCTCTCTCTCTCTCTCTCTCTCTCTGAGTCATTGTAATCCCAGTTCCACTACTGTATATTTCTGTGAGCTAAGAGGTTGACTGAGTTTGAATGGCCACACTGGAAGCGATTTCAGGCGGGAGTTCCCATGACCTCAGCCTTCCACTCCACCACCTCCACCCCACCCAGCCACCCCCCGCTCATATCAGTTGATTTGCATTGAGTTCATTGAGTTCAAGATCATGATCAAAAATTTTATCACCAAAGCTCTGTATTTATACTACCCATGAAACTAAATGAGAGTATCGAGTCAGTATGTGATGGGAGAGGAAAGTCTGATATCATAATATGGCAAAAAAATATGATGATGCATTGTAAAATAATGATTTGAGAAATACAATTGAGACAGTTTTGCTATAAAGGAGGCAAGGACCAAGTAGTCTAGCAACGCATGATCCCTCATGTTCACCGTAGTAAAATGAGTTTCAATACAGATAAGTGTAAAGTGCTTTATATAGCGTATTGAAACGAGAAAGCAAAACATATCATAAATGGTGCCCAACTTAAAAGTGTAGATAGCGAAAGTGATTTAGGAGTAACACTATCGAGTCACCTAAAACCTAGCCAACAATGTTCAGAAGTCGTGAACAAAGCTAATAAAATAATTGGCTTAATCGATAGATCTTCTCAGTGTGTGTGTATATATATATATATATATATATATATATATATATATATATATATATATATATATATATATATATATATATATATATATATATATATATATATATATATATATATATATATAAGGATGCAATCCTCACTTTCTATAACTCTTTAGTCCGTCCCCTTTTGGAAAGTTGCATTCAAGTATTCAAGTATCCTATTACCAGAAAGACAAAGATAAGTTAAAGGAGTTCAGTGCAGAATAACAAAAATTATACCAAGCCTAAGAAACAAATCATACGAAGAACGACTTTAAGAATTAAACATATCCCCATTAACCGAAAGAAGACTAAGAAACGACTTATTACAAGTGTTTAAAATAAAAAAAGCATTGATAACATGGACTGCAGAAAATATTTAACGATAGCCTCTACTAAACCTCATATTCTTCCCTCACTGAAACACAGGTGTCTGAGGCAACTGAAAGTAACCCTTTTTAAGAACATAAGAACATAAGAAATAAGGGAAGCTGCAAGAAGCGACCAGGCTTACACGTGGCAGTCCCTGTATGAAACACACCTACCTATTTCCATCTGCTATCCCCATCCATAAACTTGTCTAATCTTCTCCTAAAGCTCTCTAGTGTCCTAGCACTAACTATATGATTACTGAGTCCGTTCCACTCATCTACCACTCTATTTGAGAACCAATTTTTTCCTATCTCCTTCCTAAACCTAAATTGTTCAAGCTTGAACCCGTTATTTCTTGTTCTACCCTGGTTGCTGATCCTAAGAAGTTTGCTTACATCTCCCTTGTTATAACCCTTATACCACTTAAAGACTTCTATCAGGTCCCCTCTTAACCTACGTCTCTCTAAAGAATGTAAATTTAACAGCTATGTAAATTTAACAGCTTATGTTCCCTACTACTTTCTCTATTCTCATTTTAAATCCAAAGCTGGATTGTGTCCTTACATTTTAGAGGAACTTGTATTCCTAAAAGTCTTGTAGATACGCGCAACATTTTTTACTTTATCTTCACCTCTAATCCTTCTGTTTATGCTGTCACCCTATCTACTCTGTTGGGCTACTCCAATCATAACATCATATATGTATCCGGTCCTATCGGTCCAATCCCTCTTCAGGATCCCTCTGGCGTTTTCCCTCTAGTAACTGAGGACCTCAGGAGGTATTATGCAGATTTTCCATGTAATGATTACTGCTTCCGTGTCAGAGACCCGTCTCTGCGTGCCAAGTGCATAACAGAGGTGATAGTGTCTAGCATGGAGGCGTACATTCCTCACTCTTTTTCTCGACTTAAACTTTCCAAACCTTGGTTTAACACAACCTATTATCGTGCAATACATGATAGAGAGGTGGCCCACAAAAGTTACTAAAGCCTTCCATCACCAGAATCTCATGCACTTTATATTTCTGCCTGGAACTATGCCAGGTCTGTTCTTCAACTACCCCAAAACTCCTTCATTAATAGAAAGTGTTAAAATTTTTCAAGATCTAACTCCCTTCATGACATATGGCACATAGCCAAAAACATCTCCAATAACTTTGCTTCTTCTTCTTTCCCTCCTTTATTTCAACAAGATGGCACCACTGCTATCACATCTGTCTCTAAAGGCGAACTCTTCGCTCAAACGTTTGCTAAAAACTCTACCTTGGATGATTCACGTCTTGTCCCTCACTCTCCTCCAACCTCTGATTACTTCATGCTACCTATTGAAATTCTTCGCAATGATGTTTTCCATGCCCTCGCTGGTCTAAAACCTCGGAAGGATTATGGACCTGATGGGGTCCCTCCTATCATTCTCCGAAGCTGCGCCTCCGTGCTTGCACCTTGCCTAGTCAAACTTTTTTTTAACTGTCAACATTTACTTTTCCTTCTTGCTGGAAGTTCGCCTATATTCAGCCTGATCCTAAAAAGGGTGACCGTTCTAATCCTTCAAACTACCGTCCTATTGTTTTAATTTTCTGCCTATTTAAAGTTTTTGAATTTATCCTCAACAGGAAGATTTTTAAACTTCTATCACTTCACAACCTTCTATCTGATCGCCCTTATGGGTTCCGTAAAGGCCGCTTTACTGAGTCTTACTGAGTCTTGGTCATCCTCTTATAGATTCTGGTGAAAATTTTGCTGTTGCCTTACATATGAAAAGCTTTTGACCTACTCTTCTATAGCCTCTATCCTCAAGGTTCTGTCCTGTCACCCACCCTCTTTCTATTATTCATCAATGATCTTCTAAACGAAACTTCTTGTCCTATCCACTCCTACGCTGATGATACCACCCTGCATTTTTCCACATCTTTTCGTAGACGTCCAACCCTTCAGGAAGTAAACAGTTCTCACAGGGAGACCACAGACACCTGACTTCTGATCTCTATAAAATTTCTGATTGGGGCAGAGCAAACTTATTATTGTTCAGTGCCTCAAAACCTCAATCCCTCCATCTGTCAAATAGATACAACCTAACAGACAACTATCCTCTCTTCGTCAGTGGCACTCAAATGTCCCTCTCTTCTACAATGAACATCTTGGTCTGTCCTTTACTTATAATCTATAGTGGAAACTTCACATCTCATCTTTAAGACGTTCTGTGACGTCTCTGCTAGTTTTTCTCGCCCTTCCAGCTATTAATTCTGTACAAGGGCCTTATCCGTCCATGTATGGAATATGCCTCACATGTGTGGGAGAGGGTTTCACTCATACCGCTCTTCTAGACAGTATGGAATAAAAAAAACTTTTCGCCTCATCAACTCTCCTCTAACTGACTGTTGCATTTCTTGATATCTTCTACCGCTATTTTCATGCTAACTGTTCTCCTGATCTTGCTATCCGCGTGCCTCCCCTCCTCCCGTGCCCTTGCTGCACAAGACTTTTTTTTTTTCTTTCAACCTTATTCTGTCTAGCTCTCTAATGCAAGAGTTAACACAGAAAAAAAAAAAAACCCTTTGATTTTCAAACTACCCGTGTATTGCTTCTATCCTTCTCTCTGTAAATTCATCTCAAGTTTACTCTCTGACCGTTCTTATGTTTTTTTTTAAGTAACAGGGACAGCGGCCAAGAGCAAAAAAAAAAAAAAAAAAAAAAAACACTGACATGCCAGTCCCATAAAAGGGTAAAAAGCGGTAGTCAAAAATTTATGAATAAGTGTCTTGAAACCTCCCTCTTAAAGGAATTCAAGTCATACCAAGGTGAAAATACAGAAGCTGGCAGGTAGTCTCACAGTTTACCAGCGAAAGGGATGAATGATTGAGAATACTGGTTAACTCTTGCATAAGAGAAGTGGACAGAATAAGCGTAAAAAAATCTTGTGCAGCAAGGCCGCGGGAGGAGGAGAGGCATGCAGTTAGCAAGATCAGAAGAGCAGTTAGCATGAAAATAGCGGTAGAAGACAGCTAGAGATGCAACATTGCGGCAGTGAGAGAGAGGCTGAAGACAGTCAGTTAGAAGAAGAGTTGATGAGACGAAAATTTTTTGATTCCACCCTGTCTAGAAGAGCGGTATGAGTGGAACCCTCCAGACACGTGAAGCATACTCCATACATGGACCGATAAGGCCCTTGTACAGAGTTACCAGCTTGGGGGATGGGGTTAGAAAAATTGGCGGAGACATCTCAGAACACCTAACTTCATAGGAGCTGTTTTAGCTAGAGATGAGATGTGAAGTATCCAATTCAGATAATAAGTCAAGGACAGACTGAGGATGTTCAGTGTAGAAGGGGAGACTTGAGTTCATTGAGGAAGAGGGGATAGATCAAAAGTCAGGCGTTCTGTGGCTTCCCTGCGTGAAATGCTTACTTCCTGAAGTGTTGGACGTCTATGAAAAGACGTGGGAAAGTGCAGTGTGGTATCATCAGCGTAAGAGTGGATAGGACAAGAAGTTTGGTTCGGGTCATTGATGAATAATAAGAAGAGAGTGGGTGACAGGACAGAACTCCCGAGGAACACCACTGTTAACAGATTTAGGAGAACAGTGACTGTCTACCACAGCAGCAATAGAACGGTCAGAAAGTAAACTTGAGATGAAGTTACAGAGAGAAAGATAGAAGCTGTAGCTGTTTCACGAATATTTATAAAAGGGGATGACCAAGACTCAGTAAGGAAAGCCAAAAGATCACCACTAGAGCGGCCTTGACGGAACACCTACTGGCGATCAGATAGAAGGTTATGAAGTGAATATTTAAGTGAATGTTTAAGAATCTTGCTGTTGAGGATGGATTCGAAAACTTTAGATAGGCAGGAAATTAAAACAACAGGATGGTAGCTTGAGGGATTAGAACGGTCATCCTTTTTAGTAACATGTGAATGTAGGCAAACTTCCGGCAAGAAGGAAAGGTAGATGTTGACAGACAGAGTTGAAAGAGTCCATTAGCCTTCCGAGGGTTTAGGCCAGCGAGGGCATGGAAAACATCATTGCGAAAATTTTTAATAGGTCAGAGGGTGGAGAGGGAGGAACAAGCCCTGAATCATGCAAGATAGAGTTTTTAGCAAAGGTTTGAGCGATGAATTCAGCTTTAGAGATAAATGTGATAGCAGTGGTGTCCCCTGGTTGAAATAAAGAAAGGAAAGAAGAAGCAAAGTTATTGGGTATATGTTTGGCTAGATGCAAGAAGTCACGAGGGGAGTTAGATCTTGAAAGATTTTGACACTTTCTATTAATGAAGGAATTTTTGGCTAGTTGGAGAACAGACTTAGCATGGTTCCAGGCAGAAATATAAAGTGCATGAGATTCTAGTGATGGAAGGCTTAAGTACCTTTTGTGGGCCACCTTTCTATCATGTATAGCACGAGAACAAGCTGTGTTAAACCAAGGTTTGGAAGGTTTAGGTCGAGAAAAAGAGTGAGGAATATACGCCTCCATGCAAGACGCCATCACCTCTGTTATGTGCTCGGCCCACAAAGATGGTCTCTGACACGGAAGCAGTAATCATTCCAAGGAAAATATTGTTCCTAAGTCTATTGACAGCAGTATTCCTCAGGGTTCAGTTCTGTCACCCACTCTCTTCCTATTACTATTCATTAATGATTGGGGTAGAGCAAACATAGTATTGTTCAATGCTTAAAAACTCAATTCCTCCATCTATCAACTCGACACAACCTTCCAGATAACTGTCCCCTTTTTTTCAGTGACACTCAGCTGTTCCCTTCTTCTACACTGAACGTCGTCGGTCTGCCATTTACTTGTAATGTAAACTGGAATCTTCACATCTCATTTCTGTAAAGTTAGACGCTCTCAGTCGTTTTCGCCAGTTTTTCTCACTTCCCCAGCCGATAACTCCGTGCAAGCGCACAGAATGGAGTATGTTTCACATGTATTGGGGGGGGTTGGGTTCCACTCAAAAACTTTGTCTTATGAATTCTTCTCTAATTAAATACCTTCAGCCTCTTTCTCATCGCGATAATGTTGCATCTCTTACTATCTTCTAGAGTTATTTTCACAATAACTGCTTTTCTGATCTTGCAAAGTGCATGCCTCCCCTCCTCCCGTGGCCTTGCTGCGCAAGGCCTTTTTTTTCTCTCTCATCCATATTCTGTGAACCTCTCTAATGCAAGAGTTAACCATTATTCTCAATCATTCATCCATTTCTCTGGTAAACTCTGGAACTCCGTGCCTGCTTCTATATCTCCTTCCTATGAATTATCCTCCATTTTTTTATTTAGAATTGTGTGGCCTTCTTACTATGTAAAAAAAAAATATATATAATAATAATAATAATAATAATAATAATAATAATAATAATAATAATAATAATAATAATAATGATGGTAAAATTAATTTATAATGCATCCTACATCAGAATTAAGTGGCTGAGTAATAAAAAAAAATACACCTTAAAACCTTTTAAAAAATAAATAAAAAAAAAATCTGACTTTTGATGAAAGATCTGGGGCTGAAACTAAAAATCACACTCCGCCGCCGCCAATGGTTGAAATGAGTGAACCCAGAGATTTTTTTTTATCATAATTATTGTAATAGTAGTTGTCCTACCTTATCCTCATGTTTACTGAATTATGAAACCCATGTAAAGGGCAAGGAAACCATAAGTTTATCGTTAAATCAGTTTCGTCCTAACTTTCATAAACGAATTGTTAAGCTGATCGATTCTTGATCGTCATGAAAATTTACCTATTACCAAGTCCTCAGAGCCATCCAAAAAATAATTTATAAATAAAATAAATAAATAAATAAATAAGCCTATAATATTACTTTCAGTATGGTAATAAAAAAAAGATAATGTAAGAACTAATTAAACTTAAAAACAAATAATGAAAGTAAATATGATAATTTTGCATTACCAGGCGACCTATGGGAATATAAAATCACGGTAGGGAAACACCAGAGAAAGTGTAGACAGACTGTATATCAGCCTAGAGTTGTTTGAGTGATTTCAAACGCAAATTATTGCTGCCGTAGGTACTATGGATTGTAAGAGGAAACGCATACAATAGATAAATGGATTCACTGGAAGGAAAGAGAGGTCATGTCAGGTGAACCAGAATAAAGATAATGAGGAAATGACTCAAAATTCTTATGTAGTACCCATCAAAAGTAAAGATAAGAAAGATGCATCTCTTACTATCTTCTGAGTACATTACCTCTACAATATTAGGAATTACCAAGGATGTTGGTGTAAGAATGTCACTCATATGTAGATAATATAATTTCACTACGGGACGAATTAACGTAATAGATCAGAGAATAAATTTTCTGCACACGAATTCTCGTAGATGGACTGTGAATGCCCTAGTATACATTTTCGATACTGCTAGGGTAAATTTACAAACTACTTTTTTTTTTTTTTATTAAAACTATGTTGACCCTAGGAAATGTACATCACTTACGTATGGCTTGAACTTAGGGAAGGCATTATGTAATCCCCAAATTGAAAGGAGAAAATCTGAGGCTTGCACTTTTACGAGAAAGAGAATGGGTAAGATAGACTTCTTGTTAGGACGAAGTAGGAGACTGGTAGAGAAAGCCGTGACAAAAGTAACATATGTAAATAAAAAGAAGAATAGGTGTCACGCTTGCCTAGATTTGGCTGATGGTCCAGATTACAGCAAAATCGACCAAAAGTAAATAAAACTTTTATCAGCGTGAAGTTACAAAGACTCGTGTGACCAGCAAAAAAAAAAAAAAAAAAACTGCAAAAGTGTCACCAAAATCTCTAAAAGAGGATGACCAAGACTCAGTAAGGAAAGCCAAAAGATCACCAGTACAGCGGCCTTGACAAAATCCATACTGGTGATCAGTTAGAAGGATGTGAAGTGATAGATGTTTATGATAGATGTTTAAGAATCTTCCTGTTGAGGATAGGATAGGATAGGTGACCGTTCAACGTTGAGGATCACTTCACAACCTTCTGTCTGATCGCCAGTATGGGTTCTGTCAAAGCCGCTGTACTGGTGATCTTCTGGCTTTCCTTACTGAGTCTTAGTCATCCTCTTTTAGAGATTTTGGTGAAACTTTTGCTGTTGTCTTGGATATATGAAAAGCTTTTGATATAATATGGCACAAAGCTTTGATTTCCAAACTACTCTTTTACGGCTTGTGTCCTTCTCTCTCTGTAACTTCATCTGAATGTTCCTCTCTGATCGTTCTATTGCTGTTGTGGTAGACGGTCACTGTTCTTCTCCTAAATCTATTAACAGTGGTGTTCCACAGGGTTCCGTCCTGTCACCCATTATATTCCTATTATTCATTCAATGATTTCTAAGCGAAACTTCTTGTCCTATCAACTCCTACGCTGTTGATACCAGGCTGCACTTTTCCACGTCTTTTCATAGAAGTCCAACCCTTCAGGAAGTAAACGTTTCACGCAGGGAAGCCACATAACACCTGACTTCTGATCCTTCTAAAATTTCTGATAGGGGCAATGCAAACTTGATATTATTCAATGCCCCAAAAACTCATTCCTCCATCTTTCAACTCGACACAACCTTCCAGACAACTATCCCCTATTCTTCATTGACACTCAACTGTCCCCCTCTTCTATACTGAACATCCTCGGTCTGTCCTTTACTTATAATCTGAACTGGAAACTTCACATCATGTGAGCCAGCGCTGAGAAGCGAGGCGGCAGTGCAGGGTGAGGTGTGTCCCTGTCCCTCCTCCTCCCCTCCTGCATGAGTCATACCCTTGTGACTACGAGTATGCAAGCCGGTTGTCAGTCACTGTCCAGTTATCACACAAAAAATACGTTCAAAGGCAGGTGTTGTTTGGAGGAGACTGGGAGGATTTTACAGTTAGACAGACCTGTTCCTTTAAGTGAGTAATTAAGTAATTACCATCCGTACTCCCCGGCCTATGTGAATATGTGAAAATGAAGTTTTCATATCAGTCTGGCTGGAAGTGTAGTTAATTGTAATGCATTTCAAGTCAGGGACGTGACTCCTCAGCTGCGTGTGTGTGTGTATGTGTGTGTGTGTGTGTGTGTGTGTGTGTGTGTGTGTGTGTGTGTGTGTGTGTGTGTGTGTGTGTGTGTGTGTGTGTGTGTGTGTATTTTATTTCTAAAGAAAACAATGATTTACCGTTCTTAGTAAAAAAAAAAAAAAAAGAAAACGAGTATTTGATGCGTGTCTAATGTCTTCTCTATTGCATGGCTGCGAATCGTGGTTGAGTGCGGATCTTAGTCCTGTTAATAAGTTATTTAACTGGTCTTTGAAAAGTCTTCTTGATGTCAGGGGGAACACATGCAACGACTTGTGTTATATTGAGTCAGGATACCCACCATTAAAAGTTCTGGTTAAGAAAAGGCAAAGGATGTTCTTTAAAAGTAAGTGGGAAGAAAGGCAGGCGATGGACGATGATCCATTTTCGTTTGTAGTTAAGACAGTATTTGATACAGGAGGTAACACCAGACTATACCTGACAGTCTTGTTGCATGAGAACCCTGATGACATACAAGTGGGATGGAATGAACTAAAAAAAAAACTGTGTGCTAAATTCAGCATCATCAAGAAGAATTACTTATAGATCTATAATGAACCCAACCTTGGCAGTTCACCCATTATATCAAACGAACTACAAAGTAAGTGAATTACATAAGTCCGCTTTCACCCGATTCCGTGTGTCAGCACATTCTCTGGCAGTGGAGGTGGGTAGGTGGAGTAGAAGGGGCCGCGGTTATCTCCCACTGGCTGAGCGGGTGTGTACTTGTGGGGATGTTCAGACAGAGGAGCATGTTATTCAGTTCTGTCCCTTAAATCAACATATTCGAGACATTTACCCGATTTCTACTATTCAAAAGCTATGTACGACAGAAGCTAATTACGCACTAGTATGTAAGATAGTTTGGGATGTGTTACGAGTCTATCAAAACTAAACTTGAATCATATCTATGAAAGTTGTGTATATTCTTTGAATGGGAATAATATTATTTGTGTACATTTTCACTCGGTAGGTAAAATAGAAGTCTAATCCAGATGATGCATCTGTTTGTTTATTATTAGTGTTTTTTAAAGTATTTTGATGTATTTTATCGTTGGAGGTATAGACTTGGTTTTGTTTTGTTAACTGAGATTTTCGAATTTTATGTTAAACTAAGCTTGAATTATATCCATCAGCTTTGTATATACTATTAAATGAGAATAATAGACTTTCAGATAATGCACATATGTTCATTTATTATCATTGATTTTTGAAAAGTATGCTAATGTATTTCGTTATTAGAAGTTTAAATTTGGTTTTATTTATTATATTGTACTATTAACCGTGTCTTTGATTAATCTTAATAATTTCGTATGGCGTTATCCGTTTTCTTTTGCATTTTAAGTTTATCAATATTTTGTTAATTGTGACACTTTAAAGTTTTTATGCATTAATATTTCTAGTTTTGTCACATACAATCACATTTCTACAGTCTTTTGTGATGGACCCATAGCACGTTTGTTATATCTCTTTTAGAATCTCATTTATCGTTCGTTATGTTGATTGTGTTGTAAGTTTTTGTTGTGGTCAATAACATAATAATAATAATAATAATAATAATAATAATAATAATAATAATAATAATGTGTGTGTGTGTGCATGCAAGCCGATCTTTGGTACACTGAGCGGCAAATTACCTTCCTGTTCATATGTGGGCACCTGCCTGTATTCTTTGTCTGTGAACATGCTTTATTAAATGCTGCTGTTGGTTCAGGCTCCTGGAGGATGCTTGGCCGCAGAGGATTCTAAATTAGCCGCTGCGTAGTCAAGCTTTACTCCGTCCTCAGGACCTTTTGGGTTTCTCCTGTCCAGAAGGCAGTAAACAACACTACTCGGCGATAGATATAAAACTTTGTCGGATAGTGGATGGAATTACAGAGGGCGGTAGCCCAACAGGGTTTTATACCTCGACTCTATACGCGTATGTGATTGTCGATCGTTGAAATTGTTTCTCCCTATATATATATATATATATATATATATATATATATATATATATATATATATATATATATATATATATATATATATATATATATATATATATATATATATATATATATATATATATATATATATATATATATATATATATATATATATTATAAAGAAACTCATTATTATATATGTCAACCATTATCACATATTATTAACCTATTATACAGGCAAGATGTTTTTCCAAAAAAAAGAGATAAAATTAGCTAAGGTGACTACCGCCTTGGACCCTTTTCTAGGCCTGGCATCTCAGTGGGCATTTTTATTTATTGGTTTTCTGTTGCCCTTGGCCAGTGTCCCTCCTATAAAAAAAATAAATGAAAAATAAAATATATATATATATATATATATATATATATATATATATATATATATATATATATATATATATATATATATATATATATATATATATATATATATATATATATATATATATATATATATATATATATATATATATATATATATATATAACTCATTTTTATATATGTCAACCATTACCACATATTGTTAACCTATCATTCAGTCAAGAGATAGAACTAGCTAAAGTGATTCCAATATACAAAGGTGATAACAATTGTGAACTGATGACTAACTACAGACCAATTTCTGTGTTACCAGTATTTGCAAAGATATTTTAACGCTTATTTCATAGCAGATTGTATTCTTTCATTAACAAAAACAACTTATTGTATAAATATCAGTTTGGATTTAGAAAAGAGTATGGTACTAATTTAGCACTAATTACATTAATATATAAAATTCTAATTGCCCTACAGAAATGTAAATTTGCACTAGGGGTCTTTTTTTATTTCAGTAAAGCATTTGATACCACAAATCAATTTATTTTGCTAAGGAAATTGTATAAATATCGAATTAGGGTTATTGCGCATGACTGGATTACAAGTTACCTCACCAACAGATCTCATTATGTGAATTGTTTATGTTGACAGGTAGTTGGGTTTAGGAAGCGGGATAAAAACCCAGGGAGGAGTTAAGATTCTTTTAATCTCTAACGTTTCGGCTGAATAGCCATCCTCAGAGAGACTGATTTACATGAGTGAAAACACACTATTTATAACAACATACAAAATTTTCTCATTTGACATTCGTACAGAGTATTGCCATCCTGGCGTGTACCTCACCTAATTTTATTTTCCTAGTCAGGTGGCATTATCCGCCTACGTGACGAGCCTTTACTGAGGAGGTATTCCCTGACAGCCCAGTGACATGCTTAGTGTCCGAGCATCCATCAGTAGGGATTGACTACATCCGCTGGGGTCATTTTACAAAAGCTATTAAGTGTGTAGCTTGGGTAATAAGGTTTGTGAACAATTGTAAACCTCATGCTGTTAAGTGTTTTGGGCCCTTGTCTTATACAGAGTTAGATCAAGCTAAGACAAAGTTAATAATTTGTGTTCAGAGAGAAAGGTACAGCCAAGAGATCAATGCCTAAATGCTTGGAAAGTCGCTCCCTAAGAATTCTGACATTAGGAAATTCAATCCTTTCATGGATGAAAATGGTCTTTTGAGAAGCAAGAGTCGGCTGGACCAGGCTGAATTAAGTTATGATTGCAAGTATCCTATGATTATTCCAGCAGGTCACATTGCCAAGCTGTTAGTTAGTTTCCAACATGTATTTCTGAAACACGCTGGTGTTTCCACTTTAATTTCAACATTAAGATCTTGTTACTTAATTGTCGGATTAAGAAAGCTTGCTAGGGTAGTCTGTAGAGAGTGTATGATTTGTCGTACACATCACTCACAAGCTTGCCGTCAACCTGTAGGTCCTCTCCTATGACTAAGAATTAACTCTACTCCTCCTTTCACTGTGACAGGTGTAGATTTTTTGAAAAACTGGCAGAGACATCTCAGAACACCTAACTTCATAGAAGCTGTTTTAGCTAGAGATGAGATGTGAAGTTTTCAGTTCAGATTATAAGTAAAGGACAGACCGAGGATGTTCAGTGTAGAAGAGGGGGACAGTTGAGTGTCATTGAAGAAGAGGGGATAGTTGTCTGGAAGGTTGTGTCGAGTTGATAGATGGAGGAATTGAGTTTTTGAGGCATTGAACAATACAAAGTTTGCTCTGCCCCAATCAGAAATTTTAGAGAGATCAGAAGTCAAGCGTTCTGTTGCTTCCCTGCGTAAAATGTTCACTTTCTGAAGGGTTGGACGTCTATGAAAAGACATGGAAATGTGCAGGGCGGTATCATCAGCGTAGGAGTGGATAGGACAAAAAGTTTGGTTTAGATTCTAAACCAAACTTCTTGTCCTATCCACTCCTACGTTGATGAAACCATCCTGCACTTTTCCACGTCTTCTCATAGACGTCCAACCCTTCAGGAATTAGATATCTCAAGCAAAGAAGCCACAGAACGCCTGAATTTTGATCTTTCTAGAATTTCTGATTGGGGCAGAGTAAACTTGGTATTGTTCAATGTCTCAAAAACTCAGTTCCTCCATCTATCTTCTCGACACAGCCTTCCAGACAACTATCCCCTTTTCTTCAATGATACTCAACTGTCCCCCTCTTCTAAACTAAACATCCTCGGTCTGTCCCTTATTTATAATATAAACTGGAAACATCTTATCCCTAGCTAAAACAGCTTCTATGAAGTTAGGTGTTCTGAGGCGTCTCCGCCAGTTTTTTTATCCCCCCCCCCAAGAGGCTAAAGTCCATGTATGGAGTATGGCTTCACATGTTTTGGGTGTTCCACTCATACCGCTCTTCTAGACTGGGTGGAATCAAAAGCTATTCGTCTCATTAATTCCTCTCCTCTAACTGACTGTCTTCAGCCTCTCTCTCGCATGCCACAGTATTGTATCTCTAGCTATCTTCTACCGCTATTTTAATGCTAATTGCTCTTCTGATCTTGCTAACTGCATGCCTCCCCTCCACTCACGGCCTCGCTGAACTATACTTTCTTCTTTCTCTCACCCCTGTTCTGTCCACCTCTCTAATGGGAGAGTTTTAACCAGTATTCTCAATCATTCATCCCTTTCTTTGGTAAACTCTGGAACTCCTTGCCTGCTTCTGTATTTCCACCTTCCTATTACTTGAATTCCTTTAATGTTTGGTTACCGCTTTGGACCCTGTTCTGGGACGGGCATTTCAGTAGCCTTTTTTTTTTTTTAATTGGATCTTTGTTGCTCTTGGCCAGTGTCCCTCCTATTAAAAAAATAATAAATAAATAAAAAATCTCTGCTCCGCGCGGGAATCGAACCCGTGATCTCTAGGTGGTGGGCCAAGTACGAAAGGAAGTTCTTCGAAGTGTGTGTGTGTGTGTGTGTGTGTGTGCGTGAAGATGATACTGGACCAAAGTTTAAGCTTCGCATTGGAGTTATTGTTGGCTTCAAGTTGTCGAATGGCTGCTTGTGTGTGTGTGTGTGTGTGTGTGTGTGTGTGTGTGTGTGTGTATGTGTGAAGGGAGTGGATGATGGAGACAGGTTGTCAGTCCAGTGAAAGCCTACTTCCTGCCAGCGTATCTGTCACTGGTGCAAAAGAAAACATAATTCAAAAGTTGTTCAAACGATAGAAAATGAATCATAAATATCTTATTCCCAAGGCACTGTACTACGAACTCATAGAAAATATGAAATCTACAGCTTCTGGTGCCCACAAGAAGAGCAGGAATGACTACTACTTACTGTCCAGATATGATGTCCTCCTGTGTGGCGATTATAGGAAACCGTTTAAAAACTAGCAAATCTGACTAACCCATACTCTACTTTGTGAAAATTGATGAAACTTTCGATGTCATTAAACGAGCACGTTTCAACCGGGCATGGGGGACGAGACTGTAGGCTGAAAGAGAATATGTGAATTTTATAACAGCTGCCCTCAAACTTTTCACATCGCTGTATGAAGAATGTCAAAAATAAATAAATAAATAAATAAATTAATTAATTAATTAATTAATTAAAATAAAATAGATAAATAAATAAAAAAATAAAATGAAATAAATAAATATAGATAAATAAAATAAATAAATAAATAAATAAATAAAAGAAGCGGGTCATAACTAAATTAGTACTTGTTAGGCCCATACTCAACAAGGACCTAACTTTGAGAGGACACGTAGATTTAACTGATATGCAGGCGAAGGCCCACCGAAACTTTAAATAGATCATGTTATATCAGGACCACTTTATCAAATCCGACCTCTGACAAGTAAACGAGCGTCGGAAGCTGCAATGCAACTCATTGACATTTTTCTCCTTTTTGCCCCAGCCATACTTCAAAGCGACAATGCCTCGGAGTTTACATCGCACGTAACCAATGAACTGGTAAGTGTTTGGCCAGATCTCATCATTGTTCATGGTAAACCATGTCATCCAAAGAGTCAAGGCTCTGTGGAACACGCAAACGGTGACATGCAGTTTCAGAAGAACTCGGATCATCATTCGGGAATAAAGTGTTCCCCATACTCGGCTTTCTTTGTCAGCGCTGCTCATGTTGGCTTAATTTCCTCATCCTTGCCACAAGAAGTTGTCTTCAGACTAGAGAGTGAAATTGTTCTCCTGGCTGCCATTGAGAACACTTTACCAGAAACTGAAACAGATGTCACGCATAATCAATCAAGTGTTGTCGATTATGTTGGTGTGACTGATGTTACATCTACTGAAGTCGAAAATATTCCCCTAGAATGTGCCTTTTCCAGCAATGCTGCTAATCAGGGTGATTCTGGGACGTCTAATGGCAATGCTGTCGCAGATTCATCAGGTTTGGTTGAAGAAAGTATATCTTCCCACATTGTACAGATAAAAGCGTTGTCGTAGCGTGGCATTTTCTGGAAAAGTGTGACAGGCAGAAAGAATGATCAATCAGAGTCGTCTTGATCTGAAACCTGGTGAACTAGTAGACAATGTTGCCGTTCCCATTCCAGCTGTGGATCGCGATAGAGGACACCCACGTAGTATTCTTAAGATTATTACTGCAAAAGATCTGGACACGGATTTATACACGACAGCAGTTGTCGCCCAGTCATCTTCAGGCAGCCAGGGTTTCAAAAAGTGCAACTGCAGTGGAACCAAGCGTTGACAGACAAACCGGTGTAGATGAAATGCAATCCACGTTGCCACGGCAGTTGTACTTGTGTATGTAAGTGATCAAGTGGAGCGACTGTCTTCATGCCAGGATTTTACTACTGTGTTAGTTAAACTTTATTTTAATTAATCTGACAGTATTATCTTGACAAGTAAAGTTCTCTTTTTTTTTCTTCAGTTTTCAATATGATCTATATATCAAAATACATGAATGTAGTAAATACAAAATTTTTCCTGTAAAAATGACATGTCAGTAAATACTTCCAGTTTAATTTTTACCTAAATATCAGATCTGACCTAGACAGAAAGAGCTGTCGCACCTGGACTAACTCCTTCGTAGTCACCTAAGTGACTACGAAGGTTACAAGGTCCACTCTTGACTCATGCACCTTTCTTAACAGCGGTCGCATCGTCAGGTCACACTAATGAGGTCGTCAGTCTGTTTTACCCACCTATAGACAAGGGAAATACTCTAAAAATACTTAGCTTCCACAGTTGTGAAAGGATCAACAACCACATCTAAGGAGAAAGGAGCAGGTTGTCCCTCCCCTCGGCAGTACAGACCGCTCTGGCTTGTCTTTCAATATTCAGACTTCATTTTCAATTGCAGACGAGCCAGTCTCACGAAAAGTATTTTTGAAGTCACATGCCAACTGGGCTGGTGTTAATGCTGATTTTAATAACAGTGTATGGCGGGAAGTTTTTTTCAGGCTGATAGTCCAATCGATGCCCTTAACAGTGTGTTGTTTGCCATAAGTGAGAGAAGAATTTCCTCTAAAATAATTAGAAGTCGTCGCAAGGACAAAGCCTGGTTTAATGATGACTGCAGGCGTGCCCAGCGTGAAAAACATGTTGCTTACTGTGAATGGTCTCGGTTGCACTCGCATGAGTCATGAGAGAATTAAGTTCGTCTGCCTTCAATAGCCCAGCGTACATATTCTAGTGCCCATGATGAGTACAATGAACACCTTAAAAATGTTCTGATTGGCACCTCCAAGCCACATTCATGATGGTCAGCTCTTAAGCAGTCCCTCTTCGGTGTGGACTCAATTTTACCTCCTCTTTCTTGCACACATGGTTCAATCTGCATAATTCAAAGAACAAAGCCAATCTTTTAGTCTCTGTTTTTAAATCAAAACAATGTAATGAAGAGCTGGAACTGCCGCCGTCTTTTCCCTATGATATAGAATTAGGCTCTATTGCTTTTAAGTCTTCTTAAATTTTAAGATACCTTCATGACTTAGGCTCGTTCGGCGGTTGTGATCCTCTTAGTTTTTGCCTCTTTTTTTTACAGAAAGACTGTTTCCCCTCTGGCAGTTATTTTTAGAACCCTTTTACGTAGGGGTTCTTTTCCGGTATGCTGGCATACTGCAAATGTTACCCCTATTCCAAAGAGCTCCTCACCCTCCATTCACCCCGGTGACTATAGACCCATCTTCATAACCCTGGTTCTGTCTAAGATGTTTGAGCGCCTGCTGGCCAAGCGTCTCACCCGTTTTTTTTGAGATATTAATAAGTTGTTGCCATCTAGTCAGTTTGGTTTTAGAAAAGGTCTCAGTACTTCTGATGCTCTTGTTTACATAACACACGACATTCAAGTTGCTCTTGATGCTGGTTATGAATCTAGAGTAATTTCACTTGACTTTAGTTCTGCATTTGATCGTGTTAACCACAAGGCCCTCCTGTCAGTGTCAGATCTCTTGGCACTGGTTGCCGCTTCCATGAAATGATTTCAGAGTTCCTAACCGATAGAAAGCAGCGTGTGACTGTTGATGGCTGTTTCAATTCCTTTAGTTCAGTTATAACCGGTGTTCCGCAAGGAAGCGTCCTGGGACCTATTCTTTTTTATTATTTATACATTTGACATGTGGTGTGAGTCTGATATGGTTGCTTATGCTGACGACACCACTTTATATGCGGTAATCCCTTCCCCTCAGGATAGACAGAGAATCCGTTAATATTCTCACTCATGATGTCTCAAGGATTATGTCTTGGTGTGATCGGTGGGGTATGAAACAAAACCCGAGTAAGTCCCACGGTATGGTTATTAGTCGATCAAGGACGCTTTTTCCTCCTCACCCTGATATTGTTTTCAATGGAGTGCCAATACCAAATTGTTCCTCAGTGAAGTTGCTTGGAGTCACCCTTGATCCCAAACTCACTTTTGAGTTGCACTTGCGTTCACTTGCGTCGTCAATCTCACGAAAAGTTGGTTTATTGCGTTGGTGCTGTCGGATATATTCCTCTGATGATATTGTCAAAAAGCTGCTTTTACTCTTTCATACTGTCTCATTTTGAGTATTGTCATTATGTTTGGATTTCTGCAGCTGAGTCTAACTTAAAACTTTTAGATAAAGCATTCAACCAGATTAAATTTCATCTCCCTAATCTTGAGATTAAGCTTCGGCATCGTCGTTTGGTGGGGTCACTGTCTTATTTCTTCAAAATTACGTCTAATGTCAATTACCCGTTGCACCGTTATTTGCCTGCTCTCTTAGAACCGGCACGTGTTACAAAACACTCCGTGAGCCTGAACGACCGTGCCTTGTCTGTGAGTCGATGTAATACATCACAATTTTTCCGGTGTTTCATCCCAGCGTCCGTCAGACTTTGGAATACACTTCCCACTGAGATTGTCAATGCTAGTAATTGTGAAACTTTTTATTTTAAAAAACTTGTGAATACCTTTCTTCTCTCTCAGCACTCTACCTACTAGATCTTTCTAAATCTTCCTATTCTATGCTCTCTTCCAGTTACTAAACCTTCAGTTATCAGTGAAGTGCCACCCACTGGGCCTTCGGGCTTATGCATTCGTGCTTTCCAGTGGGTCGCCTTCGTTGATTCATATAATAGTAATAATAATAATAATAATAAAAGTAATAATAATAATAATAATAATAATAATAATGATAATAATAATAATAATAATAATAATAATAATAATAATAAATAATTATAACGAGCAATAACACATATATGGTCGAGGTATAAAATCACCTTGGACAACCGCCCTCAGTACCAAATCTTCCTACTGTCCATCGACGTTATATCTCTTGCCGAGTAGTGTTGTTTACTGCCTCTTGGACGGTAGCCCTTGTCAAGAGGGAACAAAGCTCACTACACAGCTGTTCACTAAGTCCTCTACGGCTGAGTAGCATCAGCCAACAGTAGTATGTAACACACGCTCACTAACAAGGGAAAGGACTACAGACAAGTACCCACAAACACACCTCTCACTGTATTACAGGTCGGCTTACACACACGCTGAGCCGAGGAGGCTCTTCCCTGGGTATGGAATGTGATATACAAAATTACACTACCTAGCATAGTCTCTAGTATAGAGACTCTTATGTTATTTAAGTAGGCCAGGCCGTAAGGGGGTAATGATTCACTTATGCCCTTAAAGCAACTGGCCTGACTAATTATATTCCCACCTCAGTCTCCGCCAGATATTCCTGACTGCCTCAATGTATCTATTACATATTAGCGCTGGGTAGTGACTGAGCGTAAATTGTGCCAAAGACTCTCCCATTCTGATGTTACGTGGGGGGGTTTGAAGAGTATAATAAAGAGCGTGGGGGGGGGGTGATGGCGACAAACATACATACATACATATACTCAACCGCTTGCTGGTCTGCACCCTGCCCTGGCTTATATGACACTTCACTTCTGAAAATTCTAGTGATTAAACTAGGGGGTTCGATGAATGTTGATTACTTTATTGCCAACAGCAACTTTTCTGCTAAATACTGAGTGAGACACAGATTTAATGGACAAGGTGAAGTAAGGAAATTTATGTGGGGAATATGAGTGAGTTCACGGATAAATATTATATTAGGAGCTTCGTGATGGGTAGGCTACGTGTCAGAGACGTGTCTAAGTCTCTTTCCCAGCCTCTCTCTCTCTCTCTCTCTCTCTCTCTCTCTCTCTCTCTCTCTCTCTCTCTCTCATACACACACACACACACACACACACACACATTATATATATATATATATATATATATATATATATATATATATATATATATATATATATATATATATATATATATATATATATAATCATTTAGCTGCAGGTTTACAATGCCTTCTCTCTCTCTCTCTCTCTCTCTCTCTCTCTCTCTCTCTCTCTCTCTCTCTCTCTCTCTCTCTCTCTCTCTCTCTCTCTCTCTCTCTCAACACCATCTATTCAGGTATTGATAATTAATAAAAATAAATGTGTGTGTGTGTGTGTGTGTGTGTGTGTGTGTGTGTGTGTGTGTGTGTGTGTGTGTGTGTGTGTGTGTGCATGTTGCATACTCTACAAATACAGGGTGTAACGCCAAATTTCAACCTCAATGTTAGGTGAAACCACATCTTCTGGCAATCAATATTATCAAGCTACCATATTGATACTTAAGAAAACCAAGCCTACCGTGGTGTTCAAGCGGCACTGCAGCAAATCAATAACGTGATTAAATTACCAGTCCAATGGAAATTATTACTCTCCTTGCCTCCCTGCACCTCCCTGCAGTAAGGTGCAGAGAGGCAAGGAGAGTAATTATTTCCTTTGAACTGGTAATGCACGGTCAAATTTTATGTTATTGTCATTCTTTAGTAGTTGCATATATTGGCATGTGCAATATACCAATAAAATAACGAAATGTGGTAGTTCCGAGAAAATTCAATTACCAATTTATACAATAAACCAATTTATACACTAAAGATGTGGTAGTGTCTTTTGAACTCGATGGTACGTTCAGTTTTCTTAATTATTATCTGGTAGCTTGATAAAACCAGACATAACCGTGTGGTGTCCAGTTTCCTCTCTTCCTGCATAATATCATTTAATGTGGCTGTCCCGAGGTGTGGGGATGTAGAGACATACACAATATGTCGTTCCCTTGGTTTATTGCTTAAGCTTATGTACAGTGCTGGGAAAGGCGTGGGGAGGAGCTGCGTGTGTATTGTATGCCCGAGAAGGCAGGTATGAGTAGGTATGGGGTGAGGTCAGGTTTGGCGGTTGGTAGGCGATGTCAGGCCTGCCGGTAGGTAGGTGAGGTCGCTAATCTAATGCAGGTGTCAGCTATTCTGTGTGTGTGTGTGTGTGTGTGTGTGTGTGTGTGTGTGTGTGTGTGTGTGTGTGTGTGTGTGTGTGTGTACACTCCAGTACTCCCCCCATCAAAAAGAAATAGGTAAAAAAAAAAATGGGTGCATACAACTTACGGTCAGCAACAAACAGTGCAAGTTAATAAACAAAATTACATCGGTGGGATAAAGTTTTACATGGGAGCTTGGTAATACTGGAGTCTGGAGACCACGCGGTCAGAACAGAACGTTACTCCATCTGGATTGACTTCCGCTGTAGTGGACTACTATGGGCGTCATGGCGGATGAACACATTATCTGCCGCTTCCAGGCCGCGAGTGATGTACGTTGGTCTGGGAGGTGGCTGACGTGCGGCGCAGGTGTCAGGTGGGCCATGGCGTGGCGGAGGGTAAAGAGGAACAACAGGGAGGTGTTGCCTTCCGAGGGTGGTGAGAACTGCCCCGGCAACCTAAGGTCATCACCGTAGACTAATTCCGCCGGTGAGTGATTCAGGTCCTCCTTATCGGTAGATCACAGCGTGAGAAGAATGACAGGTAGTGCGTCCGTTCATTTTGTATTATGAGGCAAAGCGCGGAGTGCTTCCTTGAGGCAGCGGTGAAATCTCTCCACCATGACGTTGTTGTGAGGATGATACGCTGTCGTCCTTTGTCTCTGTGTGTCAAGGAAGGTGATGAGATCTTGCCAGGCGTATGACTTGAACTGGAAGCCTTGATCTGTAATGATGGTGTGCAGGACCCCGAAACGTGTTACACTCACCTGTACTTTCTGGCATTGGGACCGCCTCGTCCCATCTGGTGACACAATCGACATAAGTCAGCAGATACCTGCAGTTCCTGGATGCCGGAAGAGCACCCACAATGTCCACATGGACAGTATGGAATCTATGGGTGGGCGTAGAGATGACCTACAATAGAGCCTTAATGTGATTGTAGACTTTGCTGGCTTGGCAGGTGAGGCAGGCGCGCGTCCACTCCCGTATATTACGTTTCATGGGTGGCCACACTGTTCGCTTGCTGATAAGACGCTGCATGTCGCGTATTCCTGGATGTGGAAGTCAGTGAAAATTATGGGATTTGGATCGTCTTGTTGGGAGGCAGCTAAAACCGTGTAATCCAGTGGCATGTCGGGTGGTGCAACTGAAACAACACAGCGGGACAATGTGTTGGCAACGGCGTTGTCTTGCCCCTTTATATGGCGGATGTCAGTCGTATAATTGGAAATACACGCCAGCTGTCTCGAAACTTTGGGTGACATGTTGTCCCCATTCTGAGCCATAACGTACGTGAGTGGCTTATGGTCTGTCAGAATGTGGAACTTTCCTGCCTTCTAAAAAAAAAAATGGCGGAAGTGTTGCACAGCTTCATACATAGCCAGAAACTGAATATCGAAAGCATTGTACTTGCGTTGGCAGGGCTCGTAATGTTTGCATAAAAAAATATGATAGGGGTTAACACGTCGTCCATCTCCTGCTGCAGTGCAGCGCTTACTCCCTCAAATAATGCGTTCGTGGTGAGGACTATAGGAGTGTCCGGGACTGGTTACGCCGGAGTGGTGAGGTCTGCCAGATTTGTCTTAATCGTGGCAAATATGGCCTTCACTTCCGGTGTCCATTCGAGTGGCTTGGTCGACGAATCCTTTGTCCCCTTTAGGAGGTCGTTAAGGGAAGACGCGGGCGTCGCCAGCGTGAGGGATAAATATATGGTAATAATTTATCATGCCGAGGAACTCCCTAATTACGAGCATCTTCTACGGAAAGGGAGAAATATCTGCCGCAGACATCCTGTGGCCTAGAAAGTCCAATGCCTGGCCGCCAATTATACACTTTGCTGGGTGGATGCGGATGCCATAGTCGTGGAGGAGTGAAAACAGTTCCTGGAAGTGTTCTTCGTGTTACTGCGGTGTGGGCGAGGCGACAAGTATATCGGCGATATATACGAAAACAAAGTCTAGTCTTTAGACAGCTTGATCCATAAACCTATGGAAGGTTTGGGCGGCGTTACGTAAAGCAAAGCTCATCATCGTGTATTCAAAGAGGTCGACTGGGATGGTGATGGTTGTCTTAGGAATATCTTCAGAGACAGGGATCTGGTGGAAGACACGGACGAGGTAAATTTTGCAGACAACAGACTGACCGTGGAGCTTGGCGTGGAAATCCATGACGTGTGGTATGGGGCAAAGGTCGGGGAGCATCATGGCATTAAGTGCCTTGTAGGCCGCCACTCACCCTCTGTGGCACCCTCTGTGGCCTTAAGCATCATGTGCAGAGGAAAGTCCCAAGAGCTCGAGAATGGTTTCACGATGCTGTCTTGAAGCAACCGCCAAAACTCATCCTGTTCCGCCTCCAAGCGCTCAGGAAAAAGTCACCGAGGGGGGGTGAAACGAGGAGATCCGTTGGTGGCGATTGTGAGACGTGGTGAGCCACCTTACTGGCCTGAGGGTGTGGTGTGGTGAGAAGCAGAAACTGACGGAGGAATGCGGTGTAGGGAGAATCCTCTTGTCGATCCCCCATCCACGTTCTGCTCCTTACTATTTTCAGGTTTGTAATGCAACATTAGCTGATAATACTCTGAATGAGAACTTAATCAGCAGCGTTCCTAAAACAGTCAGAAGGCATGCTGACTATGAAATATGAGAAGCTAGGCAGTCAGTGCAGGCGGTACAGTGGAATGATGATGCACATGACATGGAAAAAAAATAATAAAATAAAATAGGAGGCAGTAGACACCTGCCGAAACGATGATTACTCCCAGTGAGGTCTAAAGCACTGTTCATGGGGTGCTGTGACCTCACTGAACGTTTCCCTTTGTGTCTCACAACACAAGGGGGGCAGTCACAGCATGCCCTCTAAAGACAACTCTCTTCCTCCACACAAAACTACAAGCACCTGATAACACACACACCCTTCACTTAAAAATTTCAAAATCATCATGGCGACTCCTACACCAGCCTCGGAGTCCCCATCTGGGGAGGGAACCATAAATGTCCCCAGGTCGGACTGCCTTTCTGTCGACGACCCTAAGTGTCTTGACACCCCCCTTAACTTTTAAGTAACTTCTGCAACATTCGCGGTCTAAGATCTAATTTTCAATCTGTAGAACACCACCTCTCCTCTTCTAAACCTCATCTTCTTTTCCTCACTGAAACTCAGGTGTCTGAGGCAACTGACAGTAGCTCCTTTTCTGTTCCCTCCTACTTTCTCTATCCTCATTTTCGATCCAAAGCTGGATGTTGCGTTTATGTGCGCAATGACTTAACCTGTTCTCGTGCCCACGCTCTTGAATCTTTCGAGTTTTCCACCATCTGACTACGACTAAAGAGTTACTCTCAAACTATATTTATCTGTGCTGTATACCTTTCACCTAACTCCTCTGACTATAAGAAATTCTTTGACTACTTAACTTCCAAAGTGGAGCACATTCTGACCCTCTTCTCTTTTGCAGAGATCTCCATTCTTAGAGATTTCAATGTTCACCACCAGATTTGGCTTTCATCTCCCTTCACTGACCATTCTGGTGAACTAGCCTTCAACTTTGCTATCCTCCACGACCTAGAGCAGTGTTATTCACTAATTTTTGCAAGAGAGCCACTTCTGTTAAACACATTGATTGAGAGAGCCGCAGCTACTGCAAGTTAGCGTAACTCAACAAAATTAAGTAGTACTGCTAGTGCAATATAGTAAATAAGAAAAATTAGACATGGTAATATTAGCCTGCATATCTTGTTATTAATAACAAAATAAAGACCAAACTTACTTAATGCTGTGATGAGCGGAAGTGTGTTAGCTGCTGCTTAACTCTTGTCATGGAATACTTGTAGTTTGTCACTGCAATCCTTGTAAGACAATCCAGATGTGCATTGGTCAGT
Organism: Scylla paramamosain; assembly: GCF_035594125.1. Classification (NCBI taxonomy): domain Eukaryota; kingdom Metazoa; phylum Arthropoda; class Malacostraca; order Decapoda; family Portunidae; genus Scylla; species Scylla paramamosain. The sequence continues at coordinate 4,417,455 of NC_087191.1, forward strand.
TTGTTTCTCTGTTTTTTCTTCACAATTTTTCATTGTTGAAAATGTTGATTCACATGTGTATGTGTTCACAAAAAAGGACATCACCTTCTGCACACACTGCTTCAAATATGGATAGTCTGTGTCAGGGACCAAGTTTCAGAAGTGGTAGACATCTGCTTTGTGTTTAGCATTCAGGGCTTTAAGGGTGTCATTTGTTTGCAGCTCAACAATCTCACATTCCACTGCAGCACGATCAGGGCAAAGATCTGTGATAACTGAGGTCAGGGATGACACTGGTACATGGAAGGGGTTTTCAATTAAATTAAAAAAAAAAATCCCTGTACACCATTACATCCTGAAACCTTGATTGAAATTCCTCCCTCAATTCCCTCAGTACTTCCTCAAATGCATCATAGCTGAAACATTGCAAATATTCTGGATCATTTATGATGGCTGTTCTGAGCTTTGGAAAGTGAACAAATTGTCTGTCTGGTATGAATAGTGTTGTAATCTTGTAGATTCAGTGAATTCAGATGACAGGTGATATCAGTCCAAAGAGCCATCTTCATTATTCATTCAGGATTCTCCAATTTTGGCAGTCTTTTTCCTTTACTTCTAAGGAACTCACAGATTTGAGGGAGGAGACTAAAAAATCGTTCAAGTACTCTGCCACGAGACAACCATCTCACCTCGTTATACATCACTAAATCACCACATTCTGTTTCATGCTCCTCCAACAGTTCGCGAAACTGGCGGTGATTTAGTGCTCGTGAAACAATAAAATTGACCACTCGCACAACCAGCCACATCACATTTTGCAACTCACAGTTTTTTTTTAGTTTTGCCACAAGTGCTTCCTGGTGTATGATGCAATGAAAAGTGGCAAAGTTGCACCAATTGCTTTAGGTCCTAGAGCAATTGGTGCAACACCCTACTCGTATTCCTGACCGTCTTGGAAATACGCCCAACATTTTTTACCTTTTCCTGACCTCTAATCCTTCTGGTTATGCTGTCACCCCTTCTTCTCCATTGGGCTCCTCTGATCACAATCCCATAGCTGTATCTTGTCCTATCGCTCCAATCCCTCCTTAGGATACCCCTAAGGCCTAAGCGAAGGTGCCTCTGGCGTTTTGCCTCTGCTAGTTAGGGGGACCTGAGGAGGTATTTTGATGATTTTCCTTGGAATGACTACTGCGTCAGACACCCGTCTTTGTGTGCTGAGCGCATAACAGAGGTGATAGTGTCTGGCAAGGAGGCATACATTCCTCATTCTTTTTCTCGACGTAAACCTTCCAAACCTTGGTTTAACACAGCTTGTTCTCGTACTATACATGATAGAGAGGTGGCCCACAAAAGGTACTTAAGCCTTCCATCGCTAGAATTTCATGCACTTTATATTTCTGCCCAGAACCATGCCAAGTCTGTTCTCCAACTAGCCAAAAACTCCATTAACAGAAAGTATCAAAACCTTTCAAGATCTAACTCCCCTCGTGACCTCTGCCATCTAGCCCAAAATATCTCTTCTTCTTCTTTTCCTCCTTTATTTCAACCAGATGGCACCACTGCTATCACATCTATTTCTAAAGCTGAACTCTTTGGTCAAACCTTTGCTAAAAACTTTACCTTGGACGATTTTGGGTTTGTTCCTCCCTCTCCTCCACCCTCTAACTACTTCATGCCACCTATTAAAATTCTTCACAATGATGTTTTCCATCCCCTTGCTGGCCTAAACCCTCGGAAGGCTTTTGGACCTGATGGGGTCCCTCCTATTGCTCTCCGAAATTGTGCCTCCGTGCTTGCACCTTGCCTAGTCAAACTCTTTCAGCTCTGTCTGTCAACATCTACCTTTCCTTCTTGCTTGAAGTTTGCCTACATTTGGCCTGTTCCTAAAAAAAAGGTGACCATTCTAATCCCTCAAACTACCGTCCTATTGCTTTAATTTCCTGCCTATCTAAAGTTTTTGAATCTATCCTCAACAGGAAGATTCTTAAACATCTATCACTTCACAACCTTCTATCTGATCGCCAGTATGGCTTCCGTCAACGCCTCTCTACTGGTCATCTTCTGGTTTTCCTTACTGAGTCTTGATCATCCTCTTTTAGAGATTTTGGTGAAACTTTTGCTGTTAGCTTGGACATATCAAAAGCTTTTGATACAGTCTGACACAAAGCTTTGATTTCCAACTACCCTCCTACGGCTTCTATCCGTCTCTCTATACCTTCATCTCAAGTTTCCTTTCTGACCGTTCTATTGCTGCTGTGGTAGACGGTCACTGTTCTTCTCCTAAATTTATTGACTGTGGTGTTCCTCAGGGTTCTGTCCTGTCACCCACTCTCTTCTTATTATTCATTAATTATCTAAACCAAACTTCTTGTCCTATCCACTCCTATGCTGATGAAACCACCCTGCACTTTTCCACGTCTTTTCATAGACGTCCAACCCTTCAGGAGGTAAATATTTCACGCAGGGAAGCGACAGAACGCTTGACTTCTGATCTTTCTAAAATTTCTGATTAGGGCAGAGCAAACTTGGTATTGTTCAATGCCTCAAAAACTCAATTCCTCCATCTATCAACTCGAAACAACCTTCCAGACAACTATCCCTACTTCTTCAATGACAGTCAACTGTCCCCCTCTTCTACACTGAACATCCTCGGTCTGTCCTTTGCTTATAACCTGAACTGGAAACTTCACATCTCATCTCTAGCTAAAACAGCTTCTATGAAGTTAAGCGTTCTGAGACGTCTCCGCCAGTTTTTTCACCCCCCCAGCTGCTAACTCTGTACAAGGGCCCTATCCGTCGACGCATGAAACCTGCAGTTTTTCCAGGTAGACCACAGCATGTAAGAGTTATTAAGATCATGGAATGTGAACGGTGTCAAAACGAAATTAGAGAAGACACATGTTCATGATTTACTTCAGAATTTTGATATAATTAGTTTAAATGAAATCAAGACTCCGCTGCCAGTCTCATTCCCTGGTTATATATCTTATAATTCACCCGAGCGTGTAGGTACAGTGTTATTAATCAAGAATTATTTATCTAACTCTATAGTAAGTGTAGATGTTGATATTGAGGAACAGGTGTGGGTTCAGTTACGACATACACCTAAGTATTTATTTGTTTTTTGTTATGTACCCCCTGCGGACTCCCAGTATTATTCACACGAGTCGTTTTCTTCAATTCAAGAAAAAGTGAAAACTAGTGAAACGTGTAAAGAGTTTTGTATACTGGGGGATATGAACGCAAGATTTGAACAGTCTGTTCGTTCACTCCTGGACCAAGACGAGGTGCCAGGTATGGAAAACTTCTCGTACCCAGTGCTACCCGATGATGTCCCACTTCCTAATGAAAATGCCTTTATATTATCAAGTGTGTGTAAAGAATCAGAGTTATTGGTGCTTAATAACTTACATACACCAACGGATCACTTCATAAGTAAGAAAACGTATAAACAAGGAACTGAATGGATCTCAAAATTAGACACATGTATTCTGAGTCCCTGAATGGTGAGCGGGGTGAGCGAGTTCTCCGTGATCCATAACGTTTCGTTACCTTCAGATCACGTCCCCATCAGTGTGACATTATCCCTGCCTGATGTAGATCTGGAGAGCTTGTACACTCGTGCTCACCATTTGGGAGATTACTCAATTCATAATGGGGTTTCTAGTGTGAGAAAAGTAACAAAGCCAATTAGATTTACAAATGTTGACGAAAGGTTATTTGTGCATAAAGTTTAGCTATTAGATGTCCCTATGATAATGAACAATATCAATGATGATATCAGTAATGTGACAGATATAGTATATCAATGTGCTCGTAGTAGTGGTAAGCGTGAAGCCCGCGTACAGGATGAAAACAATACTTTAGAGAGGTGGGAAAGACTGGTTGAGAACAAAGATGAACTGCAACTCTGGAGGGCTATAAATTGGAAGGGAGAAGTTGGTGGTGAAAATAATTCAAATGTGTGCCCATCTGATGATGATTTTAAAGATTATTTTGAAACTAACTTTAACCCTCCCGACAATGTGAAACTTACTGAATGTGACTTTTCCACCGATGTGTCTATACCCCTGTTAGATCACCCTATTAACTCATTAGAAATACAGCAATAAGTGAAGCAATTGAAACCACACAAAGCTTCAGGTCCTGATGTTGTATCACCCGGTATTGTTAAATTATTGCCAGTACAATGGATTATGTATATGTGTGTTTTGTTTAATAATATATTGTACTGTGATAGTTACCCATTAGCTTGGACAAGGGCAAAGTTAGTTCCAATTTTTAAGAAGGGTGACAGGACAGATGCGAGAAACTATAGGGGAATAAGTATAATAAACAGTATTGCCAAGGTGTACGACATGGTGTTGTGTGCGAGACTGAGACAGTGGTTTAGACCTTTCAGGGAGCAAGCTGGTGCTCAGGAGAAGAGAGGGTGTGTGGAGAACATAGTGGCTCTCAGGTTGTTATGTGACATGGATATGAGAAGGAAGTTAACTCTATTTGTAACATTCATTGACTTTTCCCAGGCCTATGACAGAGTACCTAGACATAAATTATTTTATGTGTTACAAAGATTAGGATGTGGCTGAGCTGTGTTACATGCACTTATTGATATGTATACTGTGATAGAATGCTTGGTCGGAACAGCGGTGGTCTTAATAACCCTAGGTGTGAGACAAGGATCACCCACCTCATGTTTACTTTTTATCATCTTGGTTAATGACCTTATAAGACTAATTAAAGAAGGGTGTGGACATGGTGGATTTTTACAATGGCTACATACACTTGTACTAATGGACGACACGGTGCTATTATCGACAACGAGGGCAAATATGATGAGAAAGGTATCTTTGTTACAAGATTATTGTACAAAATATGGCATGAAAGTTAACCAATCCAAGACAAAGTTTTTTTTTTGTGATAAGCGGTAGTGAGAGGGATCGTGGTGGTGGGCGACTTGGTGGTGGAACATTGTGACACATATGTGTATTTAGGGTCACCGTTTACCAACGATGGTTCAACCACCTCTGTCGTCAAAGTCCATGCTAAATAATAAGATGTCACATGTGTTAAAGTTTGTGTCTTTTGTCACGAAAAATAATGATATTCCGTTTGTGATAAAGAAGCGTGTATTTGATGCAGCTCTCATTTAATCACTAATTTATGGTTGTGAATCTTGGATAGGAGCTGATCTGAAAACGATGGTGAAGTTGTACAATTGATGTCTAAAAAGATTATTAGGAGTGAGAAAACTAACATGTAATGACATTTGCTATGTGGAGTCAGGGTATCCACCTTTCAAGGACTTAATCAGGCACAGACAACACAAATTTTATATGTGGCATGAGAGGTCAGGATATGATGATGATCCATTAGCCTTCACAATTAGGATAACAGGGAACTCTAACACTCCAACCAGTCGGACCGTCAGAGAGATGATCAACACGAATGTACCGGACCTGAGCTTGGTAATGAAGGAATTAAAAGATGACATGGTAAACAGTAACTCCTCAAGACGCACAACATATAAGGATATTAACCCAGATTTATTGGTACACCGTATATATACAGTGAAGCATGCAGTAAATGATTTTCATAGAGTATCATTCACACAATTTCGAGTAAGTGGACATAGTTTAGCGTGTGAGACTGGCAGGTGGAATCAAAGAAACAGAGGTCGACTGGAGGTGAATGAGAGGCTGTGTGTGTGTGGAGGGTTACAAACAGAGAGACATGTAGTGCAGGATTGTCAGTTAGCACAGCAACTTAAGGATCAATACCAGTTCTCCACTTTAGAACAATTGTTTGGGGATCAGTTTACGTCAGAGATTATGTGTAAGATTGTTCATAACATTTTGACCATATATTAAAGAAGTAATAAATTATACTTGTATTTAATATATTTCACACGATTGTGGGATTAGTGAGGATTTGATAATTATACTAGTGCGTAGATGTCATGAATATGATTGTTTATATATATTTTATAAACAAAGGTCCTAAGAATATATATTTCTCCAGTATTTATGTTTAGCTCGTTTATTTTGTAATAATAGACTTCTAGTAACTAATAGATGATGGACTACAGTTAGGAAGTGATAATAATTTAATACTATCTTGTAGATTATGTAATACTATTATGTACAATCCATTGGTATTATCTGTTTGCTGTGGTCAATAAAATATCTATCTATCTATCTATCTATGGGGTATGCTTCACATGTCTGGGGGGGGTTCCACTCATACTGCTCTTCTTTACAGGGTGGAATCAAAAGCTTTTCCTCTCATCAACTCGTCTCCTCTAATTGACTGTCTTCAGCCTCTCTCTCACCGCCGCAATGTTGCATCTCTAATGGTCTTCTACCGCTATTTTCATGCTAACTGCTCTTCTGATCTTACTAACTACATGCCTCCCCTCCTCCCGCGGCCTCGCTACACAAGACTTTCTTCTTTCTCTCACCCCTATCCTGTCCACCTCTCTAACGCAAGACTTAACCAGTATTCTCAATCATTCATCCCTTTCTCTGGTAAACTCTGGAACTCCCTGCCAGCTTCTGTATTTCCACCTTCCTATGACTTGAATTCCTTCAAGAGGGAGGTTTCAAGATACTTATCCTTCAATTTTTGACTACCGCTTTGGACCCTTTTATGGGACTGGCATTTCAGCGGGCCTTTATTTATCTATTTTTTTCTTTATTGGGTTTTTGTTGCCCTTGGTCAGTGTCCTACATAAAAAAAAAAATAAATAAATAAATAAAAAATAAAAAATAGGGAAGAAAAGAGACTTTGCTGCTGGGCATGAAAAGCTGGTTTGTTCCTCATTATAATATGGGCGTCTGCCCAGGATACTATTTAATGTGAATGTTATCCAAGATAAAACACGAAACTCAAAATGCTCAAAATTAATTTTGTCTCACTACAAGGAAAATGTTAAAAAATAAGAGAAACATTTTTTTTTTCCAGCTAAATTATGCAATTTGGTTTTCTTGTTTATTTATAAAGATAAATATTTTCCTACAGCATTCTGTAATGCCTGAAGTTTATTTTTTTTATTTCCAAATTCTAAAGTGCAACTAATTACTATCAAACTTATATATAGTAACCCATATTTATTTCTTAGCGTAGGCTCAAAAATTGATGAAATGCAAAAAAAAAAAAAAAAAAAAAAACACCGAAGCGCCTTTATTTACATAAGTATGCTAAACTACACTCTCTCTCTCTCTCTCTCTCTCTCTCTCTCTCTCTCTCTCTCTCTCTCTCTCTCTCTCTCTCTCTCTCTCTCTCTCTCTCTCTCTCTCTCTCTCTCTCTCTCTCTCTCTATATATATATATATATATATATATATATATATATATATATATATATATATATATATATATATATATATATATATATATATATATATATATATATATATATATATATATATATATATATATATATATATATATATATATATATATATATATATATATATACGGAGTATAGGGGTTAAACATCCTGTGATTTGGTTATAATCTGAAATGAGTGAAGGGGAAATGGTAATTGAAGTCTATCGTCATAATTTCCACTGCTATAAATCTTCATCCCTCTGGCATAGGAGAAGACCTCTACAGCATTAGAAATCTATTTCTAAACACACCAAAGTTCAGACATACAAATAAGTAGAGGAAACATGAGGTGAATAAACATTTGAAAAAAAAAAAAAAAAACGGACAGTGGCCCAACGTGACCGCTTAAATGAAGCGAAAAGAGCAAATTAATTGGATTAAGCCTGTTTTCGTTAATGCATCAGTTATTACTCAAATACCTTCCTCTTACATTACAGAACATATAAAAAGAAAAAAGAACCGTTTTGGATACGATGTTCTTAAATATGTAATGTTTTTTTTTGTTTCGTTTTTTTTCCAGGTAGCAAGGTCGAAAATGAGAGCCTGCAAACACTTGTTGCTGGTCTGCTTAATTATCATTCCGGCTGGCGGCTTCCCATCCATGGAAGGGATCAGTAACACTGAGTACAATGATTTTCAAGAATATCAAATTTCATCAGCACCATATCCTCTTAATTTTACAAAGAAAGCGAAGGGCATAACTGAGGGACAAAAGATAAGAAATCTCCAGACACCAGCGCTGGCTTCAATGCCACATCGGGAAGGCTTTTCATGGAAGGATGGCGAGGCCCTGTTAACGTTGCTTGTGGGCATCATCAGATCTGAGCTGTCGCAGTGCATCCTAGCGATTGTATGGGACACTGTTTTGACTGGATCCACTATTATTGAGAGCCTTTCCCTTCTTCCAAATGTCAAGCAGGTATAAAATGAAAGATGTTTCATATTATTTATTTATTTATTGATCTACTTATTTATTTATTTGTTTACAATGCCTGATGTAATTAGTATTTTTCATTAATTCATAATACACGAAAGGAAAGGCAATGCAATTTACTTGTTAGGCTCTCTCTCTCTCTCTCTCTCTCTCTCTCTCTCTCTCTCTCTCTCTCTCTCTCTCTCTCTCTCTCTTTATATATATATATATATATATATATATATATATATATATATATATATATATATATATATATATATATATATATATATATATATATATATATATATATATATATATATATATATATATATATATATATATATATATATATATATTGTTCCGAGCAGGTCCAGCCCCTTTCACAGCTGCCACTAACTTGGGTCAGCCTCCCTAAGCAGGGCACTAAACTATCAAGTAACTACGGCCGCCACTTGGTTTCACCCACCGACCGAGAAAGAAGTATAATAAACGCTAACTTAATCTTACAAGCTGGAAAGGGTCAATAATCTACGTTCTAAGAGACAGACAACACAGGCCAAGCTATTACCCTTGCCCCAAAGGGCAAGGGTAATAGCTCGCTGGGCAAACCATCCAGCAGAAATATCACTCACACTGGCCAGATGGTAGTATATTTACAATATTTCAGAAGACAGACTCCTACCTCCTATAAAATTGGTGGGAATCCGGGAAGAACGTAGATAATTGTAGGCTAGTGCAAGTTATGATATAATCCTCTAACTCCGGGTAACAGCTGCGAGACAGGATATTAGTAGCATATGAAAAGCACACAACACACAAACATACATGATATAATTACAACCTTGCCAGAAAAATAAACGGAGGACAACAAGGAGCCTGCTCCCTTTAACAATACTATGTACCCGACACAACAAGACAAGACTATGTACAGAACAACCATCTGTATCACAGGAACAACCGGAGTTAGACACAAAGGCTCTCTCGTTAGATATCAGGATTCCTCTCGAGTCGGGCCTCCCATAGGGCATGTATGATATATAGTGTTAATATTAATGGGCGTTATACAGCAAACCCACTCTTATAAAATGATAACCTTCCCTAAGTACGCCTATGCCTGGACTCATTCAACACCACGTTTTCTCTCTTTCGAATCTCCCTGGCTACTACTTTGAACAAAGGCAAAAAGAGCCCCACACCGCAGGAAAACGCGTGCAAGCCCGGACATGTTATGAGGTAGGAGGGGGAAAGGGGTGTAAGCAGTGTTGCAAGTATGGATACGAAAGTATCCTTTGGATACTTTTTGATGTTACTGGTACGTTTTTACGACGATGAGCAAAAGGATACAAAATTTTATGAATGGCCAAAAATGAATACATTTTGCTACTTTTTTTTTTTTATAGAGAATTGGATACTTTTCAATATCCACTTTATTATTTATTATTTTTGGCAAAATGTGGTTAGTTAATTTACCCTTATTTTCTAGTAATATATTAACTATTTCGTAATAATTAATTACACTGCTTGTGTCAGACAAATGGAATGTCTCTCTTACGCTGGCTTCAGAAAGGTAATAGTAAGATTAATTTAAGTTTGTGATAAGGTATATGAGTAGCTAACAATAACATATCCTATCATGGTTACTGTTGCTTTTATTTATTTTTTCTTCAATAGTTTACTTTTTTATGCAGACGTTAAGTTGCGTATCATAAGTGTGTACAGTTAATATACTAGTTACATATATTATATAGTATTATTAAATGATTCACGGAGGAAGGATGATGGTGAAAATAGGCGCACGGATAAACTCTCTGTCGCAGACTCTGATAATCCTGAAGCTGATCCAGATGACCCACTGGCACAACCATCATCCTCTATTGAAATGAGCGATGTAGGTGAAGAAGCTCCATCATCCACTCCTGGGTCTAGTGGTATTTCTGGTTAGTTAATTTACCCTTATTTTCCAGTAATACTTTAAAACAATTAATTGTCTGAAACAAGCAAAATTAAGAAATTTTGAACTTTCGTCTATTACAGAAACCCATCCGATAACGTGAGAAATAGGTTCTGGGGGAGCTGTAGATGAAGAGGTACTATACTGTACATGCTTAACACTCAGTCACTCTTAATTCAGGTAGGACTGAAGAAGGCGCTGTTGAGTTCGAGGAATCTGTCAGAGAGGTTGAAGCTGATACTCCTCTAATTGAGGATTCGGATGAATCAGAAAAAAGATGACAGTCAGCCACCAGCTACTGAGAAGTCAACCTCTCGTAAGCGTGTGTCAAAACCTAGTTCATCCAAAAAGTCAACACCTCCGGAAAAGAGGATAAGGAAATATGCTATGAAGTGGTCAGAAGATCCTAAGCTTGCATGTTTCTCCGGGTATGAAGGAGATAGAGAAGAAATGAAAGGAAAACATTTTGTAATATTTGCGCTAAATTAATTGAAGGGACAGTTTCTCATATGCATAGGCATCTGAAAACTAAATATCATACAAACAGAGCAAAGTCTGTGAAATCCCCTTCTGTACCATCTCTATTTGAAAAGAAAAATCTACCTGCAAGGGATGCAGAAAACTTAGACTAATGTTACTCAAATTTCTTTGTGAACACAATATTTCTTTTAATGTCATAGACCATCTAATGAAAGTTTTGAAACACGGAGCCACTGATTCTCAAATTATAAAATCTGTAAGGTGTGGAAGACAAACTTCACGATAAATAGTAGTGAAATGTATAGGCAATGAAAGCTTGAAGGAAATTGTAGCATGCTTAAAGACACACAAATATTCCATAATTGTAGATGAGAGCACTGATGTATCCACTACAAAGCAGTTAGCCATTGTTGTCAGAGTAGTGAACACTCAGCAGTGTACAGTTGAAGACAAATTTTTACAATTGCTAGATGTAGAAGATTCCAGTGCTGAAGGACTGTTTCACCTATTGAATACTTTTTTTGATGAAAATGGCATTCCATTTGAAAATATGCTTGGATTTGCTGCTGACAATGCGTCAGTCATGATGGGGAGTATGGGTGGTTTAAAGGCAAAATTGCTGGATAGAGTCCCTCATTTGTTTGTAATTGGATGTATTTGCAATTCATTAAATCTCTGTTCCTCTGCAGCCTGTCTTAAGCTTCCAAGTTCTGTAGAAACATTGTGTAAAGATTTACATAACTTCATTAATCACAGCCCTAAGAGACTGTTGAAGTTTAAGGAATTTCAACAATTTGTTAGAGCTGATGTACACAGACTTCTAAATACTAGTCAAACAAGATGGCTTTCCCTAGAATCAGTTGTTAACAGAAGACTAGAACAATGGTCAGCACTAATTCTTTTCTTTCAGTCAGAAGCCTTGGAATCTCAAGTACAGTCTGCAGTGCATATACTGAATGCCTTGAACAATCCTCTGTTCAAAATGTACTTTACTTTCCTTGGGTATATTCTGCCCATTATCAATAAGATGAACAGAGAATTTCAAAGTGAATCAGTCATGATACACACTGCATATTCTAACATCTGTGCCTTTTATAGAACTATTCTGAGCAATTATATAAAGAAAGACATACTAAAATCAAAGTCAGATCCATTTGAAGTGGAATTTAAAGACTGTTCCAATTTCCTAACCGAAAATGAATGGTACTTTGGCAGCAAAGTAGAGAGTACGCTGGCAGATAAAAATGTGTTAGGGGAACTTGGATCTGAAGCTTCCAGATTTCGGGTGAGATGTCTAGATTTTTATGTAGAGTTATCAAAGCAAATCATTAAAAGATTCAAAGGTTTGAGTGATGTATTCCCCTTTGTTAAATGCCTGTGACCCTGCCATAGCAAGAGAAAATAGAGTTACAAGTCTAGTGCCACTGTTCAAAAAATTTCCTCAGCTGATTAAAGAATCAGAATATGATGTTTGCAATGATGAATGGCGGTCACTTACTTTTCATGAAGATGCTTTGAGTACATCAAGTAACCCCACCGAGTTTTGGTGATCAGTACTAAAACTTAAGACTAGTGATGGAACACCTGTGTTTCCGAATCTAGCTGAGTTAATGGTAAAGTTCTTAGTTCTACACATTCATCAGCTGCAGTGGAGAGAATTTTTCACAAGTAAAATGAATAAAGACAGACCTAAGAAATAGACTGAACACAGAGTCAATAAATGCACTTTTGTTAAGTAAAGGTAACGGGGGAGCAGTTCCATGCTATGAATGGGAGCCAAGTTCCTTGATGATAAGATCTGCTCAAAATATGTTCAGTGAGGCTAAGCAAAGCATATAGGTAGCTTCATAGGCAGAAAAAGAAAGTCTGCGTTTGTAGTTTTATCATTTTTTTTTTATTTAAAGTTATCAGATATTCATATTTTGTACTTTGTAGTATTAATGTAGCCTAAGTTAGAGAATAAGTTGTGGAGGCTATCAAATACAGCCTGCCATTGAAGGTATTAAGAAATCTGTGTGCAATTGTAGTAGCCTACTGGCATCATTTATTTTTTTTCTAATAAAGTGCACTTATACATAAATGTAATGTTTTGGAAGACCCAATCAAAGGGTTTATATTAATGCTCCAAATGTGTAGTGAACATTTCTCCCCCACTAGGCAGTAGTAAGCAGCTTGGCTGCCAACCGTATGATGTCTATAACACCATGGTAAGAAATAATCTATTTGTAATCATATTTTTCATGAACTATATGATGTCTATAACACCATGGTAAGAAATAATCTATTTGTAATCATATTTTCATGAACTATAGGGCATATCGTAAAGAAAACAATATTGGATACGTTTTTGGATACGTTTATATTTTTCTCACTTGCAACACAGGGTGTGAGGGGCCGGTCTCCCGCCCGAGCAACGCTCACTCACTCGTCGCTCTCACTCTCTCACTCACTTACGTTTCGAAAATTTTAGGGACTGTTTGGGGGGCTGGGTGGAAACAAATTATTATTCTACGGGAGAGAGCAATCTCTCTGTTACATAATCTACTCAATTAAACTTTTAACAAGCAGAGATGCAATCAGATCAGGAAGATCAAATTCTCATTACTACAAGTTTTACCGTAATTTCCGGCGCGCATTCCTCTCCTCGTCACTAACATGTATCTTTCTGTTCGTTATTTATTTTCTCCTTCCTTACTTTTCTGTTCATTATTCTTCTCTTCGCTATCTTTACCTTATATCTCGCTGTGTATAGCAATATCTTCTCCCCAGATTCCACCCGCTGTCTCGGGGATGTAGGCCTGTCTGTAAATTGGCTGTTCTCTGTCCAGAAGTGATAATATCTTTGTTGGACAGTGGTTGGTTTTGTTACATCTGGCGGTTTGTCCAACAGGGTATTGTTTTTGTCCTGGTGGTGTACTGCCTATACCGTCTGTGCCCTAGAACGTGGTTCATTAGTTATTTCCAGCTTTGGAGACTAAACTGGCCTTATATTCCCTTCTCCGTGGGTGGGTTTAACGGAGTGGCAACCTCAAATATTAATTTTGACAGTGCTCTGCTACCAACAGGTGCCTGGATTCGTCGTGTTTATGCCCACAATAGTCTACAAGGACCTAGCTTAGGGAAAGCTGACCCGAGTTTAGTGGGAGGTGTGAAAGTGGCTGAACCTGGTTGAAATAATATATATATATATATATATATATATATATATATATATATATATATATATATATATATATATATATATATATATATATATATATATATATATATATATATATATATATATATGTATATATAGATGGAAAGTAGAAATAGTGAGAATATATATATATATATATATATATATATATATATATATATATATATATATATATATATATATATATATATATATATATATATATATATATATATATATATATATATATATATATATATATATATATATATATATATATATATATTCTCACTATTTCTACTTTCCATCTATATATACATATATATATATATATATATATATATATATATATATATATATATATATATATATATATATATATATATATATATATATATATATATATATATATATATATATATATATATATATATATATATATATATATATTATTTCAACCAGGTTCAGCCACTTTCACAGCTGCCACTAAACTCGGGTCCATCTATATATATATATATATATATATATATATATATATATATATATATATATATATATATATATATATATATATATATATATATATATATATATATATATAGATGGAAAATAGAAATAGCGAGAAGATTAACGAATAGAGAAATAAGATAAAGAAAGAGAAGAGGAGGAAAGACCGAGAGAGAAACGAGTCGTAGACACGTCCCAACTCGCTGCGAGTTTACATTGACTTTGTATAAATTTTAAAGATAATCTTCCACACCCGGCTTCATCCACTTTTATTCCTTCTTGAAAGCTGAAATTGATTTATCATGTAGCAGAAGAGTTGCTCTTCCCTACAGTGCAATTAGTTTTCATCGAACCCTCCAAATAGTCCCATATTAAATTTTACAACATGAGTGTTTTATATGTGCGTGAGAGCTACAGGGTGAATAACAGCGAGACGAGCAGGAACTCTAACCCACCAAACTACCAAGTCACTAAACTAATTTCCCCCTTCCTCCCCTTCATTCTTTGCCCCCGCCCTGTGACTGGTGTCACCAGGGCTAGCCAAGGACATTTATCAAGTCCACAGCTTAGTAGCAGACGCGAGTAGAGACGGGCCAGACATGGTGCTTAGAGAAATAGTTTAAGCGTGATAGGTAGGGTATATTATTTTATACCTATGAGTAGGATTACTGCATGCCGCCTTATTGTATATCAAGGGCGTGTCAGGGTCCTTGTGTGTCTGCTGCTCCTGCAAGCTGAACAAGTGATTCCACATGCAGTCTGAATTGTTTGACTATCCACGGAATTTGCACCTGCATTCTGAAAGGAGCAGTTCACATAGGGAAACCACAGAATGCCTGACTTAGGATCTCTCTAGAAAATCTGATTGGGTTAGAGCAAATGTTCAATGCCTCAGATGCTCAATTCCTTCATCTATCAACTCGACACAACCTTCCGGACAACTACTGGTGTATTAAGCTTGCCCTGGTGGTGCGTCGTCTATATTGTATTTGCCCTAGAACGTGGCTTATTAGTTCTTTCCAGATTGAAAATTAAATTTCACGTTTGTTATATCTCCTTCTCCGTGGGTGGGTAAACGGAGCGGCGACCTAACTGAGGCTGTAAAGTTGCTGGCTATCAGTGGGTGTCTAGATTCGTTGTATTTGTGCCTTGCACTAAGCTACGCAGGAAGTAACTTAGGTATAATTTGACCCGACTCAGCGGCGGCTGTAAGAGAGACTGAAACTTGTCGTAACAAAGTTGGTGACCTCGCCAGGATAAGCTGGAAGCTCTAGTGGCCACGTGGGAGAGATAGTTTTTTGTTTGTCAGTTTGTCTTTGTGTGTCCGGATTCAGCCTAAGCCATGGAAGGAACGGCTGAAGCAGGGGTGGCTCACAACCTCAGTCCCCTGCCTCTGCCAGGAGTGCTAGTGTAGATCTGGCACACTTTGATGTCAGGCTACACAAATAGTGTCCAAGGCCATGTCAGTCCTTTCGATAGTATTATTGGATTTTCACAGACAGAAGAAATGTCTGAGGAGTTGAGATTTAATTTAAGCTGGAGATGAGAAAAATGGATTTGGAAGACGAAGATGAAAGAATATTGAAGGCTGAGGAGGCTAAGGAAGCCAGGAGGCTTGAGGCCAAGAAAGAAGCCATGGGATTTGAAGCCGAAGAGAAGGCGAGAATGTATGAGAGAGATGAGAATACTTGAAGCAGAGAGAGAGAGAGAGAGAGAGAGAGAGAGAGAGAGAGAGAGAGAGAGAGAGGGGGGGGGAAGGCTGAAAGGAACAGAATATTTGAGTTGGAGAAGATTCGGTTAGAGGTTAATTCACCTCATGGCGTGAGAATGGGAGGAGTGAAGGAAGATAGAGTAGAGAACCAGATGGTGAAAAGTTTGAAGTTAATACCAGAGTTTGATGAAAAGTTTCAGGAGATTTGAGAAGGCATCAGAATTTAATTAGCCTCAGGACAGATGGGTTGGCCTTGTTGTTAATATATTGAAGGGCAAGGCGTTAGACGTTTATGACAGGATGTCAGTAGATGATCTAGAGGATTATGAGGATGTCAGTAGATGATCTAGAGGATTATGAAAAGTTTAAGGCTGACATCCTGAGAGCCTATGAACTGCGGCCAGTTTGATCGTAAATTCACGGTACAACAGTTTGGTAGGCTAAGTCCTGTTAAAATCAGTCTTCACCCAGCCTCCAAAGGAGACAGATTGGGAGGATGCTGTGTAGTGCCGGGACGTAATATTAAGCTAATATATGTAATATTATAATATTGTAATATTATAATAACTAATATAGGTTAATATATGCATAATTAAGTTAGTATGAAAATTACTGGTAAAATTTTGTCTTTATTATATCATGCATACATCCCCGAGACATACAGACAGACAGACAACATGTTGGCGCTCGCGGGAAGTGGATGATCGATTTTCTTTATGAATAAAGGCATTATTTTCATACAAGGTATTAGCTTGTGGCTAGAATTTTTCACCTTGTTACTCAGAAGAACAAATACACCAGGTCATGATATGAGTAAAGTAAGGTAAACGTTTATTATACGGTTGAAACAAATAATTTGCGAATTACCTTGAGGAAGAATCTGAAAACTACGGAGGTTCGTAGCGTGGGGACGCCGGCCTGATTCCCACTCAGAGAGATCTTAGCTTGCTTACACTTTAGGTAAGTCGCTATAAGTTTGAAGTAATTACTATTCATATTTGTAGATATATTTTCCTATCAATACATCACTCAGAGAGATCTTGGCTTGCTTACACTACAGAGAGATCTTGGCCTGCTTACACTACACAGAAGCCAGTGGAAGTAAAGGAAAAGTCTGTCTGTGCGTTCCTCGTGTGTGTGTTTGGTTAGGTATACTTAATAGTGTGAGAACGGAGTGTTTAGTTCACGGATTATTAAGGTTGTACAATATTTCTCGTTATCATACGGGGACGTAACCACCTGGTTCGGTCCTCGGAATGCTGATTATGCTGTGTTATACCAGGGTTATAGGAAAATGTAGTAAGGAGATTGTTTATTCTTATGTAGACACCAGTGAATTATTTTTCGAGTCACGGGGCGTGAATAATACCACCCTCACCAGGTGAATGAGACTATATACTCATGTAATACCCAAACACTAATGCCCATTATTGTTATTGGTGAATATGTAATGTGAATGATGTGAATGTCAAGAGATTAGCTAGGCCAGTATTTACGCTACTGTAATGAAATCTTGAGCGCTACTAAAAGGATACTTTATGCTACCTGATGTAATATGAATGACGTATGAATTAGTATTAACGCTACCACAAGTGAAAGAAAAATAAAGACCATAAATCAGCGAGTGTAGATATTTCCTCACCAACTAGTTAGAAAAAAAAATAATAATAATAACCTAGCTTTCGAGTGCCACAAGGGGGGGGGGAGGCAATTACAGCTGCACAGCACTCCCAGGTACAATACACAACCCATGTACCATTATTGTAAAAATACTGGGCATTTTAAATCTTTTTGCCCTACGTTAGTGATAGCCTCTGCTTCGACGCCCTCCCAGATGCAGTAGCATTCATTGTATCACACGACTGAGGTGTGGAGAGTGAGAAAATTCGGTCAATGTTTGTTTATGAGAGGAGAAAGGCAGGAGTACCTGTCCATTCGTCTGTTGATACCTTTTCGTCTCCCGTGAGGTTTGGGTTGGACTATTGCCATTTATTTTCGTTTAAAGGCACTGTTGAGATTGCTGGGTTGAGTATCCGGTTACTGTTTTGAGAGACACTGCAGCGCAGCAGTCGTTGTGCAGAAATAAGACGGGGAGGCGGGTAGCCTCAGATAAGCCTATGTAGTGCCGGGGAATTGGCGCCCTAGAGAGCTTCGCCACGCGGAGATGAGGCTTGTTTGCCCAGTAGTGGCCGCAGAGGTGCGGGTGGCGTAGATTTCCTGTTAGGGAATGGCCTATCAGGTGGGAGAGTTTGAGTGCAGCCGCTGTCCGTGGATACCGTCCCAGATGTGGAGACTGCTGAGGTTCCTAACTCTGTTCGTGTTGGTACTTGCTCTAAAGCGAGGCGGGCGGTCCGGCGTCAGGCGCCCGCGATTTCTGTGGCTCCAGCTGGGATCGATTGCAGTAAGGCAGGGCCACCGCTAGAGGAGTGCAATATTGATGTAGATGGCACAGTTAGAGCAGAGTGCCCAGAGGCCTGTCCTGCTACTGGCGAGGATTTGGGCGAGTTAGAGCTAGGTTCGTCCTTGAGTTATTGTGCTGGGAATGACTGCACGACCACAGAGCCACCACAGGAGGTACATGACTTTGTTGGAATTGTTGCCGAGGGTGAGGCTTGAGTGTCTGGGTTAGATCATTTGTTTGATGGCTTATCTTACTCTACGGACCCTCTCGGTGGTAGGGCTTAGGCGAAGTTGTCACCTGGTTTGGAGGCTGTGGGCGCGAGTACTCAGTCTGAGCCCTAGTCTTGTTTGTCTGGTGTATTAAGTGGTCACTGCCGGGAAGCAGGCTGTTCCCCTGCCAGGATCAGACACGTTGGGTGTTAGCTCGCGTAGTCACCCACCCGTTTTGATAGCTGCTACTACAGCTGCTTGTGTACACCCACAGCTTAGTGGGGGCTTCGTCGGGCCAAGATGCTATTAAATGTCAAGTGCTGGACCCAAGTAGTAAAGTATGTGATGATGGGTGCTGCCCTCTTCGAAGTGACAAGGATGTACTATGATGATCTGGTTCTTCTCGTACTTTGTAGAGGTGGTGGCCAAAGAAACACAGGTGTAAAGTAGCTGTAGATATATTAATATAAATAAAACTGTACAATATAAAGTGAATCGCCAGGAGCTGTGCGTTCTTACCCGAGACTGGTAAGACGGCGACTACTAATGATGCTGGGGTGGTTGCTGGGCCGGCTCAGGTCATGGTCAGGACTGACGTCTGTGAGACAAAGGGATGAGGGTTAACCTCACGCCCACGTGGTGATAGGTAGGGCGGCCAGAGGTTTGGCGTCAGGTCCCAGGGGACCGGAGAAAGGAGTGCAGGGGCGGGCGAAGCGTCCCGCCACAAGGAGGCGGGTTTGCCGAGAATGAATTGCACTTGGGAGCAGTTGCTGGGACCAGTGAAGATGGCCTAGATGCACGTTGGCCAGGCTCAGGTTGAAGCCGCGGGACCGTTGCGTTTGGACGGCTACGTGCAGTAGTATTGCTACGTGTGCAAGAATGGGAGTGGTGCGTCCTGGAGAGGATTGGCCGTCAGCTCACTTTTTTTGGCGATTCTTTGTCATCGAGTGGTAGACGGGAAGAGTAGTAATAATCTTGTGCCTGACAGTGAGAAACAGGCTTGGTCGGGTCACATCCCAGAATTACAGTTTTATTTAATCAAGAGCAGGTATGTGACTTTTCTTATTTTTGTCAAGAAAGTGGCATGTTTAGTTTCTTTGTTTTAGGGATGTGACATGGTGTCTCAACGGAGCCAGGAACGGACAAGGTGCAGTGAAGTTGTGAGCAGTGAAGGCCCGGCGAGGAGAGTAATGTGTTCTGTGCGGAGAACTGAAAGGGCCAGCGAGTTAGATTTACCTGGCGGCCTGAAGGTGAGATTTGTTTGGCCAGGAAGAGTGTTGCCTGGCGGTGCCGGGCCTGGTATGCGCGTTGAGTGTGGCAAGGGGATAGGGTTGTCGCTGATTGATGGCTATTGTGTTTGTGCAGTGTGGAGGAGAAAGTATAGGAGTAGATTGTACAGCAGAGAGGGAAGGATAGATGAGACTAGATGGAGAAGTAATGAAAGCAGAAGTAAGAGAAGAAAACTGAGAAGTAAGAGAAAAGACAGGAGTCACAGGAGGAGTTTTAGCAGCCGTGGCTTCTGGAGGATAACTTACATAGATAAGATTCCCTGTAGGAGTAAATCCTCACCCCACTGTTGCCGAGGAGATCGCAGATCCTGGGTGACACAGAGAGAGAGAGAGAGAGAGAGAGAGAGAGAGAGAGAGAGAGAGAGAGAGAGAGAGAGAGAGAGAGAGAGAGAGTAGTAGGAGGAGGACAAAACAGCTACGAGTGTATTTTGAAGAAGGGCTGAGTAGTAGCCCCTTTTGTTATAATAGTGTATAATTACTCTATTTTATATTATTGTTGTAGCGCTCTCTGTTTTTGTAATTTGTGAGTGTCCCCTTTGAATTGCTCTGACACATTCTGTTAGAGGACTACAGGCAGCAACACACACACGCAGTGTTTTGAAATCCTTTGGTTTCAGAGTCCTTTGGTTTCGGAGCTTACAGCAGTGAGCTCTGAACAGTCGCATTTAACAGCAAAAACACTAATGACAAGTACACAAAAACTGACAGGCCCCTAGATGGCCACCGACCGCTCTCAAGACTGTCAACAAGACATAAAACAAACAGGACGCCTTAACGGAGATGATAAGACCACATTGTTCACTACAATTTATCTGGCACAACACCTTTTACAGCCATCCCATCCGAGTCATATCATACTAAGTTACCACCCTTGCAGCCCAATATGGAGCAAATTACTACGTGAGTCCAGGCCAATTTGCCGGTAGCACTCAATAGGTAGTCTCAATCCACAGGGAAAATATAATGCAAACTTCCCATACTTGCTGAAAAAGGACTTGCATGTACACGTTTATATCTGGACAACCCGACCCCGTGTTTAAACAATCTTCGATTGCCCTGAAGACAGACCCGGCCCCCCTAACAGTGACGAGTCTGGAGAAAAAGAAGAAAGTTCATGGGGAATTTTCAGAACTAGTGGTTGTCATCAGGTGGCAGCACAGACACAAACTCTTCTTTCACATACAGGCAATATCAGATATATCTGCAGTGTTATTCTATTTACATGAAGATGCAATGGGCTTATATAATATATTTTTCTACGTAATCCCTTCTAAGTAGTAACACAAGTAAAATCAAACTCTTTTCATGAACAAATGTATATAAGTTGATTTTCTAGTGAATCGGCATTTATATTTATTTGGTCATCTTAAGATTTCCAAATGAATACACTCTTGATTGGAAACGTCTTAATCTAGACGACAGTAAACATAAAGGTAACATGTCTGGGACAGTCAAAAGTCCAAATTATCATAGATCTCCTTCCTAGTTTATGGAAACGGCAATTTTAATAAAAAAAAATTGGCAACTCGAGTGTCCTGGCGATAGTAATGCTGTATCTCTAACCAAAACAAACACTTGACTCGGCCGCGCTGGTTGAACTTAAGAAACACGTTGTTGGACAAGAAATTGAATGTTGCTGCGGTGCCCATCTCCACTACGCCCGAAGCAATGGATTACGGTAGGTGAACACTACAGCAACAACAGGATCGCCTGAGAGATGTTTGTTTTGGTTCTCGATTACTTTGCCTTGTCGCTCGCTTCGTGAGAGGGATGCTAAAATCTCCACAAAAAAAAAAAAAAAAAATACGAGCCATATATCACGATGTTACTGAATAGGTTGTGTCATACTATATAGTATTGTATCCTTCTTGTAGGTTCTCGGGCAACATAAAGTCACAAGTTCCCAGTGCTTTTAATGTGTAGACAGGTACAAGTACGTAGGTGCGAGCCGGTGGCGGCGTGGTACAGAACTCAATGATTAATACAGAGCAAGGGGC